>NC_073271.2:1078337-1203337 GCF_029289425.2 Pan paniscus
AGACATTAGTCACCCCTCATTCTGTCTCAAACCCCCTCCCTGACCCTCAGCCCTAGGTAGCAACTACCTAGTGTGATCAATCCCATACGCATAGATTTCCATATTGTGGACATTTCCTATAAACGGAACTGCACAATAGGTGAGCTCTTATGACTGACATAACACGTAGCACAATATTTTCAAGATTCATCCACATTGTAGGCTTACCCACGGGGGGAAACCATTTTTTTGGGGGGTTTTAGTAACACCGGGTGTTTTCTCCTTCCTTTCGTCCTTCTTTCCTTTCTTCCTTCCTTCCTTTCTTCCTTCCTTCCTTCCTTCCTTCACACCTTCCTTCCTTCCTTCCTTCCTTCGTTCCTTCCTACCATCTCTCTTTCCTTCCTTCCTTCCTCCTATTTCTCTCTTACTCCTTCTGCCCTCTCTCTTTCATATGCCTTAGGTGCATCCCACATTCTGCGTTTTTTTGGGGAAATCCTCGACAGGTGCAGGAAAATTGTGTTATTGTAACTATTTACCGCTATCTCTCTTTCACGGCTCTCCATCAGTTGTGAACATCTATTGGTTTATCCCAAGTCACTAAGCATATGTTTATTAGGTACACCTGTTTTTCCTTATACAGCTGTTTCTGGAGTCTAGGGTCGCATACTCATAAACCCAGTGTAACTCAGAAACGCATCTAATATTCCAATAAACCCATCATAACGTTGAAAAATCATAAATCAAACCATCATAAGTCACGGTTTGTCCGTGGATATGGGCGTCATCAATTCCATTGTATTCAGTAATGCTGTACACCATTAACAATGGCAGACTGATTGGGAGTGGATATTGATAGCATTATAAAAGTCAGTTATTAGAGGGATACTTCTTTAACCTGACTGAAGAACTGATCTAATGGCTTTAGTCGAGTGCATGATTATGTGAGATGTTTTGAGACAGAGTAGTACATTTGTGAATGAAATTTTATGGCTTTTTTTCACTTAGTAGGCACCATTGTGTGTGGAAAAGTGAGAAAATTGCTTTCTGCTGTAGAGTCTGGCATTCATTGTAGATTTAAGCTTATTTTTCTGGGAGCAAATCTTATTCAATAAAATACTACTCTTTATACTAAAAAACAAAAACAGTGGTGATGTGTGGTCATTATCCTCAGCAAACTAATCCAGGGAAAGAAAACCAAACGCCACATTCTCACTTATAATGGGAGCTGAAAAAGGAGATCACATGGACACAGGAAGGGGAACAACACACAATGGGGCCTTTCGGGAGGCAGAGCGTTAAGAAAAACAGCTACTGCATGCTGGGCTTAATACCTAGGTGATGGGTTGACAGGTGCAGCAAACCACCATGGCACACGTTTACCTTAGTAACAAATCTGCACATCCTGCACATATACCCCAGAACTTAGAAACGAAACGAAACAAAAGAAAACGAAAAAGCAATAGCAAAACGCTAAAGGCAAAAGAAAGTTTCAAACTCAGAACGTGACAGACCAATGTTTGGTTCAAATCATGGTTCTCAACCCCGGTGCCATAAGGTCAGGATAAAGAATTTGATTACATATTGTAAATAAGACATGCAGCAAATGACCAGAAAGATTATTCTCAACATATGTGTGTCTTCTAATTCAATGGTGACGCTATCTACCGGGACATAGCATTAGATTCCAAAGGGCCGAGTCCCGCCACACTGGCCTCCCACACTATCAACAATGGGAAGCCCTACGTTGTTTTACCTGTGCTTCTCAGCAACTGGCTATAAATCAGGTTGCCACCACTCCCAGATTTCGTTGCATTCATTTGCTGGAAGAGCTCACAGCACGCAGGGAAACACTTACATTTGCCGTTGTATTTTAGCGGACATGGCAAAAAGTTCAGAAATTAATGTGGGGCCCGGCATGTGGGGAGGGGCGCACTACCTTCCAGGAAGTGTTATCCAGAAGCTCTCTGATCCCAGTCCTTTTGGGTTTTTATGGAGACCTCATTCTATAGGCATGATGGGTGAAACCATACGCTATTGGTGATCAACTCCACCTGAGGCTCCCAACCCTCCCTGGAAGTTGGGGTTGAGGCTTTGCCATTCTCAGTCTGACTAAAAGAATTTACCCAAACGGAATTTTAAAACAGATGAGCATAACTGGAATCTTAATTAGATGATTGGATTATCTGGAACCACACCTTGGTATTCGTAACACGAGCACCCTCATCCAACGAATGCTCCACCCAACTGGCTCCCAAGTCTCTACGTGGTTCCAGAGCAAAAGAATGCTTATACAACGCATATCTCCACCTTTTCTTCAAAGTCTTTTCGCTTACACGGAAAGACTTCTTAAACTGCCGTGCATCAGGGTCAGGGGGAGGTCTTGTTACAACGCAGATCTGTGGATCTCCGGGGTTTGATTGTGGCAAGGATGCTGCTGGTGTCAAAACCACAACGTGGGAACCACAGAACCATTAGTTGGTTTTCAGTGTTTCAGTGCATACAATTCCTAACATATCTGGCCAAGAAAACTTGTAAGTTCTTAGATTGTCCCAAAGGTGGCGCATGAAATCAAAGCAGGAGAACAGTTTCCTACGAGGTGTAGCCTGGGAAAGTTGGGGGTGACTGATGGAAAGGAGGAGTGAAGCTCCGCCCTTTCCGCTGCTAGGCTGCGCCCGAGGCTATTTAAACCCACCCTGGCTGGCCTGTACTCAGATCTTCGCGGAGCGGATCAGCGGCCGGAGCGTTTGGCGGACTCTGCGTGGACTTGGAGCTCACAGCGTCTTGCGACTTGGAAGCGGATTCAGAGGACAGGACAGAACACTTGGGCAAGTGAACCTCTGTCTGTCTGTCTGTCTGTCTGTCTGTCTGTCTCATTGGTTGGTTGATTTCCATTTTCTTAAGGGGCACATACCTCACACCGCACACACACACACACACACACACACACGCACACACACGCACACACACTCCTTCTTTCTGCGAGTTAGAAAATTAGTAGGGGCCCCTGGGAGCTGCAGGTTTCCTAATCATGTCTGCACCTAAGAACAGTAGGGTCTTGTCTGGCTCTTCTTATGAACGGTCCCCCAGCCCGGACTCCCCAAGGTCCATGCGAGCTTCACCCAGCTTCTCCCTCTCCCCTATCAGAAACTCAGGCTTAAGGGGAAGCTCCTCACCAGGGATCCGGAGCTACCATTCACCATCCCCTAGGGCTTCACCACACTCACCTCTGTCATCACCAGAATCCCACAAGCTCCCATTTCCCTGTCCTCACCGTGATGGGCAATCAATGAAGCCATTGGGCTCTCCCGTGTCCTCCTCTGAGGATTCCTCAGAGTCCCCACGTTCATCAATAATATACCACATGTTCTTGCTGCCATCACCCAGCAGCTCACCCCCAGCTCTCGGGGGGTCTCCTGTGTCTCCCAGCTACTCTCCAAACAACCCCAGATTTCAGCTGGAGTCAGCCCCCCACACCCAGGAATCACCTACAAACTCACGAGCCTCACGGTGCTCCACCCCTGTGTCTTTCATCTCTTCACCCCCAGGCCTCAGGGACTCTCCTGTGGCTCCCAGTTACTCTCCAGCCATCCCCAGGTTCCTGCGGGAGTCAGCCCCATGCACCCAGGAGTCCCCCAGAGACTCACACGTCTCGGGAGAATATGACCCATCCCCCAGCCCTGACTCCTCAAGATTCATGCCTGCCTCACCCAGCTTCTCCCTCTCCCCTCCCAGAAACTCAGACCCAAGGGGCAGCTCCTCACCAGGGATGTGGAAGTACTCTACATCACCCCGCAGGGCTTCACCACTCTCACATCCATCATCAACAGAATTCCACAACTTTACGTTTCCCTTTCCTAACCAAGCAGGACAGTCACTCATGTCATTGTGTTCTCCCGTGTCCTCCTCTGGAGATTCTCCACAGTCACCTCATTCATCAATAATATACCATATGTTCTTACTGCCATCATCCAGCAGCTCACCCCCAGCCACCCATGACTCGCCTGTCTGTCCCAGCTACTCTCCAACTACGCCCAGATTTCAGCGGGAGTCTCTACCCCACACCCCAGAAACACCTACAAACTCACAGACCTCAGTGAGATCCTCGCCAGTCTCTCTCACGTCTTCACCCCCAGCCCTTACGGACCCTCCAGTCTGTCCCAGCTACTCTCCAACCACACCCACATTTCAGCGCGGGTCAGTTCCAGGAACCCAGGGATCACCACCAAGCCCACCACTTTCACTGAGTTACTCCCCAGTCTCTAGCACGTCTTTATCTCCAACCCTCAGGGACTCGCCTGTCTGTCCCAGCTACTCTCCAAACACGCCCACACTTCAGCGGGAGTCCGCTGCAGGCACCCAGAAATCACCACCAAACTCACCAATTTCACTGCGTTACTCCCCAGTCTCTCTCATGTCTTCACCATCCCTCAGGGACTCTCCCGTCTGTCCCAGCTACTCTCCAACCACGCCCACATTTCAGCTGGAGTCAGTTCCAGGCACCCCGGACTCACCACCAAACTCACCAATTTCACTCAGTTACTCCTCAGTCTCTAGCACGTCTTTATCTCCATCCCTCAGGGACTCTCCTGTGTGTCCCAGCTACTCTCCAACCACGCCCACACTTCAGCGGGAGTCAGTTCCAGGCACCCAGGAATCACCATCAAACTCACCAATTTCACTGCGTTACTCCCCAGTCTCTCTCATGTCTTCACCATCCCTCAGGGACTCTCCCGTCTGTCCCACCTACTCTCCAACCACGCCCACATTTCAGCTGGGGTCAGTTCCAGGCACCCCGGAGTCACCACCAAACTCACCAGTTTCACTGAGGTACTCCCCGGTCTCTCTCATGTCTTCACCCCCAGCCCTCAGGGACTCTCCTGTGTGTCCCAGCTACTCTCCAACCATGCCCAGATTTCAGCGGGAGTCAGTTCCAGGCACCCAGGTATCACCACCAAACTCAGCAGTTTCGCTGAGTTACTCCCCAGTCTCTCTCATGTCTTCACCCCCAGCCCCCTGGGACTCTCCTGTCTGTCCCAGCTACTCTCCCACCACGCCCAGATTTCAGCGGGAGTCAGCCTCCCACACTCCGGAATCACCTACAGACTCACAGACTTCACTGCGGTCCTCCCTGGTCTCTCTCAGGTCTTTGCCCTCAGCCCACATGGACTCTTGTGTCTCTTTCAGCTACTCTCAAAACTTCTCTAGATTCCAGCTGGAGTCAGTTCCAGGCACCCACGATACACCACCGAACTCACGAATTTCACTGACTTACTCCCCAGTCTCCCTCATGTTCTCACCCCCAGCCCTCAGGGACTCTTCTGTCTCTCTCAGCTACTCTCCAACCATCTCCAGATTGCACCTGGAGTCAGCTTCCCGCACCCAGGAATCATCTACAAACTCACGGACCTTACTGCCACCCTCCCCCATTTCTTTCACCTCTTCACCCCCTGCCTTCAGGGACTCTCCTGGGCCTCCCAGCTTCTCTCCAGCCTTCCCCAGATTTCTGCCACAGTCAGCCCCAGGCACCCAGGGCAACCATAGACACTCACAGGCCTCACGAGACTATCTCCCAATGACCTGTACCTACACAGGGATGGCTCCCACGCATCCCTCAGTGACCCCAAACCCATCTTCACTTACACTCAGACACTCCCAGGGCCTGACAGCTACTCCCCGTTATTGTCCTTCCGTTCGAAGCCCTGGCCAATCTACTAGCCCACATGACGCAGTTACCTGGCCATTTCTCCACGGTTCCCGTGAGGGCCCCACACCCAGCCGCACAAGAGCCCCTCCTGCATTCCGTCCTCACACGCAGGCCTGTCCATCTACTTGCTACTGTCACACTCTTGCCAGCAGAAGAGGCCCCTGTAATGGCCGATATCACCACCCAGTCTATCCTCACCCCACAGCTGTGCAGCGGGTCCCTCCTGCTGGCCCACGTGGCTGCCAGAGCTCATGCTGGCACGACGCTCCAGCAGGTCGGCGTCCCTGCGGGCCACACTACCGGTGACATGGCTAGCATGACCCTCCTTCCTGGCAGTGACACTGTTGATGTGAACCCCAGTTTCACATCTGTCATTTCTAAATAGGACCATTTTCCCTTTTCGCTCTCCCTTCCTTTCACAGGGCTTTTCGTTCTCTCTGTTTCTGCCTCCGTTTCAGATATTTACTCACCTTTTTCTCTCTCACTATGTCTGCCGTGGTCTCCATGAGAGTGCGCCACATAAGATTCCCCCATTAAAAGTCATGAATTGAGTGGCTTTTAGTATACCTGTGGTTGTGCACATTCAGTTATAATTGGCAATCCATTGTAGAACGTCTTATCACCCCCGACCAGAGAAAAACCCTGTAGACATTAGTCACCCCTCATTCTGTCTCAAACCCCCTCCCTGACCCTCAGCCCTAGGTAGCAACTACCTAGTGTGATCAATCCCATACGCATAGATTTCCATATTGTGGACATTTCCTATAAACGGAACTGCACAATAGGTGAGCTCTTATGACTGACATAACACGTAGCACAATATTTTCAAGATTCATCCACATTGTAGGCTTACCCACGGGGGGAAACCATTTTTTTGGGGGGTTTTAGTAACACCGGGTGTTTTCTCCTTCCTTTCGTCCTTCTTTCCTTTCTTCCTTCCTTCCTTTCTTCCTTCCTTCCTTCCTTCCTTCACACCTTCCTTCCTTCCTTCCTTCCTTCGTTCCTTCCTACCATCTCTCTTTCCTTCCTTCCTTCCTCCTATTTCTCTCTTACTCCTTCTGCCCTCTCTCTTTCATATGCCTTAGGTGCATCCCACATTCTGCGTTTTTTTGGGGAAATCCTCGACAGGTGCAGGAAAATTGTGTTATTGTAACTATTTACCGCTATCTCTCTTTCACGGCTCTCCATCAGTTGTGAACATCTATTGGTTTATCCCAAGTCACTAAGCATATGTTTATTAGGTACACCTGTTTTTCCTTATACAGCTGTTTCTGGAGTCTAGGGTCGCATACTCATAAACCCAGTGTAACTCAGAAACGCATCTAATATTCCAATAAACCCATCATAACGTTGAAAAATCATAAATCAAACCATCATAAGTCACGGTTTGTCCGTGGATATGGGCGTCATCAATTCCATTGTATTCAGTAATGCTGTACACCATTAACAATGGCAGACTGATTGGGAGTGGATATTGATAGCATTATAAAAGTCAGTTATTAGAGGGATACTTCTTTAACCTGACTGAAGAACTGATCTAATGGCTTTAGTCGAGTGCATGATTATGTGAGATGTTTTGAGACAGAGTAGTACATTTGTGAATGAAATTTTATGGCTTTTTTTCACTTAGTAGGCACCATTGTGTGTGGAAAAGTGAGAAAATTGCTTTCTGCTGTAGAGTCTGGCATTCATTGTAGATTTAAGCTTATTTTTCTGGGAGCAAATCTTATTCAATAAAATACTACTCTTTATACTAAAAAACAAAAACAGTGGTGATGTGTGGTCATTATCCTCAGCAAACTAATCCAGGGAAAGAAAACCAAACGCCACATTCTCACTTATAATGGGAGCTGAAAAAGGAGATCACATGGACACAGGAAGGGGAACAACACACAATGGGGCCTTTCGGGAGGCAGAGCGTTAAGAAAAACAGCTACTGCATGCTGGGCTTAATACCTAGGTGATGGGTTGACAGGTGCAGCAAACCACCATGGCACACGTTTACCTTAGTAACAAATCTGCACATCCTGCACATATACCCCAGAACTTAGAAACGAAACGAAACAAAAGAAAACGAAAAAGCAATAGCAAAACGCTAAAGGCAAAAGAAAGTTTCAAACTCAGAACGTGACAGACCAATGTTTGGTTCAAATCATGGTTCTCAACCCCGGTGCCATAAGGTCAGGATAAAGAATTTGATTACATATTGTAAATAAGACATGCAGCAAATGACCAGAAAGATTATTCTCAACATATGTGTGTCTTCTAATTCAATGGTGACGCTATCTACCGGGACATAGCATTAGATTCCAAAGGGCCGAGTCCCGCCACACTGGCCTCCCACACTAACAACAATGGGAAGCCCTACGTTGTTTTACCTGTGCTTCTCAGCAACTGGCTATAAATCAGGTTGCCACCACTCCCAGATTTCGTTGCATTCATTTGCTGGAAGAGCTCACAGCACGCAGGGAAACACTTACATTTGCCGTTGTATTTTAGCGGACATGGCAAAAAGTTCAGAAATTAATGTGGGGCCCGGCATGTGGGGAGGGGCGCACTACCTTCCAGGAAGTGTTATCCAGAAGCTCTCTGATCCCAGTCCTTTTGGGTTTTTATGGAGACCTCATTCTATAGGCATGATGGGTGAAACCATACGCTATTGGTGATCAACTCCACCTGAGGCTCCCAACCCTCCCTGGAAGTTGGGGTTGAGGCTTTGCCATTCTCAGTCTGACTAAAAGAATTTACCCAAACGGAATTTTAAAACAGATGAGCATAACTGGAATCTTAATTAGATGATTGGATTATCTGGAACCACACCTTGGTATTCGTAACACGAGCACCCTCATCCAACGAATGCTCCACCCAACTGGCTCCCAAGTCTCTACGTGGTTCCAGAGCAAAAGAATGCTTATACAACGCATATCTCCACCTTTTCTTCAAAGTCTTTTCGCTTACACGGAAAGACTTCTTAAACTGCCATGCATCAGGGTCAGGGGGAGGTCTTGTTACAACGCAGATCTGTGGATCTCCGGGGTTTGATTGTGGCAAGGATGCTGCTGGTGTCAAAACCACAACGTGGGAACCACAGAACCATTAGTTGGTTTTCAGTGTTTCAGTGCATACAATTCCTAACATATCTGGCCAAGAAAACTTGTAAGTTCTTAGATTGTCCCAAAGGTGGCGCATGAAATCAAAGCAGGAGAACAGTTTCCTACGAGGTGTAGCCTGGGAAAGTTGGGGGTGACTGATGGAAAGGAGGAGTGAAGCTCCGCCCTTTCCGCTGCTAGGCTGCGCCCGAGGCTATTTAAACCCACCCTGGCTGGCCTGTACTCAGATCTTCGCGGAGCGGATCAGCGGCCGGAGCGTTTGGCGGACTCTGCGTGGACTTGGAGCTCACAGCGTCTTGCGACTTGGAAGCGGATTCAGAGGACAGGACAGAACACTTGGGCAAGTGAACCTCTGTCTGTCTGTCTGTCTGTCTGTCTGTCTGTCTCATTGGTTGGTTGATTTCCATTTTCTTAAGGGGCACATACCTCACACCGCACACACACACACACACACACACACACGCACACACATGCACACACACTCCTTCTTTCTGCGAGTTAGAAAATTAGTAGGGGCCCCTGGGAGCTGCAGGTTTCCTAATCATGTCTGCACCTAAGAACAGTAGGGTCTTGTCTGGCTCTTCTTATGAACGGTCCCCCAGCCCGGACTCCCCAAGGTCCATGCGAGCTTCACCCAGCTTCTCCCTCTCCCCTATCAGAAACTCAGGCTTAAGGGGAAGCTCCTCACCAGGGATCCGGAGCTACCATTCACCATCCCCTAGGGCTTCACCACACTCACCTCTGTCATCACCAGAATCCCACAAGCTCCCATTTCCCTGTCCTCACCGTGATGGGCAATCAATGAAGCCATTGGGCTCTCCCGTGTCCTCCTCTGAGGATTCCTCAGAGTCCCCACGTTCATCAATAATATACCACATGTTCTTGCTGCCATCACCCAGCAGCTCACCCCCAGCTCTCGGGGGGTCTCCTGTGTCTCCCAGCTACTCTCCAAACAACCCCAGATTTCAGCTGGAGTCAGCCCCCCACACCCAGGAATCACCTACAAACTCACGAGCCTCACGGTGCTCCACCCCTGTGTCTTTCATCTCTTCACCCCCAGGCCTCAGGGACTCTCCTGTGGCTCCCAGTTACTCTCCAGCCATCCCCAGGTTCCTGCGGGAGTCAGCCCCATGCACCCAGGAGTCCCCCAGAGACTCACACGTCTCGGGAGAATATGAC
Source organism: Pan paniscus (assembly GCF_029289425.2). Classification (NCBI taxonomy): domain Eukaryota; kingdom Metazoa; phylum Chordata; class Mammalia; order Primates; family Hominidae; genus Pan; species Pan paniscus. The sequence goes on from NC_073271.2 coordinate 1,088,310, forward strand.
CCATCCCCCAGCCCTGACTCCTCAAGATTCATGCCTGCCTCACCCAGCTTCTCCCTCTCCCCTCCCAGAAACTCAGACCCAAGGGGCAGCTCCTCACCAGGGATGTGGAAGTACTCTACATCACCCCGCAGGGCTTCACCACTCTCACATCCATCATCAACAGAATTCCACAACTTTACGTTTCCCTTTCCTAACCAAGCAGGACAGTCACTCATGTCATTGTGTTCTCCCGTGTCCTCCTCTGGAGATTCTCCACAGTCACCTCATTCATCAATAATATACCATATGTTCTTACTGCCATCATCCAGCAGCTCACCCCCAGCCACCCATGACTCGCCTGTCTGTCCCAGCTACTCTCCAACTACGCCCAGATTTCAGCGGGAGTCTCTACCCCACACCCCAGAAACACCTACAAACTCACAGACCTCAGTGAGATCCTCGCCAGTCTCTCTCACGTCTTCACCCCCAGCCCTTACGGACCCTCCAGTCTGTCCCAGCTACTCTCCAACCACACCCACATTTCAGCGCGGGTCAGTTCCAGGAACCCAGGGATCACCACCAAGCCCACCACTTTCACTGAGTTACTCCCCAGTCTCTAGCACGTCTTTATCTCCAACCCTCAGGGACTCGCCTGTCTGTCCCAGCTACTCTCCAAACACGCCCACACTTCAGCGGGAGTCCGCTGCAGGCACCCAGAAATCACCACCAAACTCACCAATTTCACTGCGTTACTCCCCAGTCTCTCTCATGTCTTCACCATCCCTCAGGGACTCTCCCGTCTGTCCCAGCTACTCTCCAACCACGCCCACATTTCAGCTGGAGTCAGTTCCAGGCACCCCGGACTCACCACCAAACTCACCAATTTCACTCAGTTACTCCTCAGTCTCTAGCACGTCTTTATCTCCATCCCTCAGGGACTCTCCTGTGTGTCCCAGCTACTCTCCAACCACGCCCACACTTCAGCGGGAGTCAGTTCCAGGCACCCAGGAATCACCATCAAACTCACCAATTTCACTGCGTTACTCCCCAGTCTCTCTCATGTCTTCACCATCCCTCAGGGACTCTCCCGTCTGTCCCACCTACTCTCCAACCACGCCCACATTTCAGCTGGGGTCAGTTCCAGGCACCCCGGAGTCACCACCAAACTCACCAGTTTCACTGAGGTACTCCCCGGTCTCTCTCATGTCTTCACCCCCAGCCCTCAGGGACTCTCCTGTGTGTCCCAGCTACTCTCCAACCATGCCCAGATTTCAGCGGGAGTCAGTTCCAGGCACCCAGGTATCACCACCAAACTCAGCAGTTTCGCTGAGTTACTCCCCAGTCTCTCTCATGTCTTCACCCCCAGCCCCCTGGGACTCTCCTGTCTGTCCCAGCTACTCTCCCACCACGCCCAGATTTCAGCGGGAGTCAGCCTCCCACACTCCGGAATCACCTACAGACTCACAGACTTCACTGCGGTCCTCCCTGGTCTCTCTCAGGTCTTTGCCCTCAGCCCACATGGACTCTTGTGTCTCTTTCAGCTACTCTCAAAACTTCTCTAGATTCCAGCTGGAGTCAGTTCCAGGCACCCACGATACACCACCGAACTCACGAATTTCACTGACTTACTCCCCAGTCTCCCTCATGTTCTCACCTCCAGCCCTCAGGGACTCTTCTGTCTCTCTCAGCTACTCTCCAACCATCTCCAGATTGCACCTGGAGTCAGCTTCCCGCACCCAGGAATCATCTACAAACTCACGGACCTTACTGCCACCCTCCCCCATTTCTTTCACCTCTTCACCCCCTGCCTTCAGGGACTCTCCTGGGCCTCCCAGCTTCTCTCCAGCCTTCCCCAGATTTCTGCCACAGTCAGCCCCAGGCACCCAGGGCAACCATAGACACTCACAGGCCTCACGAGACTATCTCCCAATGACCTGTACCTACACAGGGATGGCTCCCACGCATCCCTCAGTGACCCCAAACCCATCTTCACTTACACTCAGACACTCCCAGGGCCTGACAGCTACTCCCCGTTATTGTCCTTCCGTTCGAAGCCCTGGCCAATCTACTAGCCCACATGACGCAGTTACCTGGCCATTTCTCCACGGTTCCCGTGAGGGCCCCACACCCAGCCGCACAAGAGCCCCTCCTGCATTCCGTCCTCACACGCAGGCCTGTCCATCTACTTGCTACTGTCACACTCTTGCCAGCAGAAGAGGCCCCTGTAATGGCCGATATCACCACCCAGTCTATCCTCACCCCACAGCTGTGCAGCGGGTCCCTCCTGCTGGCCCACGTGGCTGCCAGAGCTCATGCTGGCACGACGCTCCAGCAGGTCGGCGTCCCTGCGGGCCACACTACCGGTGACATGGCTAGCATGACCCTCCTTCCTGGCAGTGACACTGTTGATGTGAACCCCAGTTTCACATCTGTCATTTCTAAATAGGACCATTTTCCCTTTTCGCTCTCCCTTCCTTTCACAGGGCTTTTCGTTCTCTCTGTTTCTGCCTCCGTTTCAGATATTTACTCACCTTTTTCTCTCTCACTATGTCTGCCGTGGTCTCCATGAGAGTGCGCCACATAAGATTCCCCCATTAAAAGTCATGAATTGAGTGGCTTTTAGTATACCTGTGGTTGTGCACATTCAGTTATAATTGGCAATCCATTGTAGAACGTCTTATCACCCCCGACCAGAGAAAAACCCTGTAGACATTAGTCACCCCTCATTCTGTCTCAAACCCCCTCCCTGACCCTCAGCCCTAGGTAGCAACTACCTAGTGTGATCAATCCCATACGCATAGATTTCCATATTGTGGACATTTCCTATAAACGGAACTGCACAATAGGTGAGCTCTTATGACTGACATAACACGTAGCACAATATTTTCAAGATTCATCCACATTGTAGGCTTACCCACGGGGGGAAACCATTTTTTTGGGGGGTTTTAGTAACACCGGGTGTTTTCTCCTTCCTTTCGTCCTTCTTTCCTTTCTTCCTTCCTTCCTTTCTTCCTTCCTTCCTTCCTTCCTTCACACCTTCCTTCCTTCCTTCCTTCCTTCGTTCCTTCCTACCATCTCTCTTTCCTTCCTTCCTTCCTCCTATTTCTCTCTTACTCCTTCTGCCCTCTCTCTTTCATATGCCTTAGGTGCATCCCACATTCTGCGTTTTTTTGGGGAAATCCTCGACAGGTGCAGGAAAATTGTGTTATTGTAACTATTTACCGCTATCTCTCTTTCACGGCTCTCCATCAGTTGTGAACATCTATTGGTTTATCCCAAGTCACTAAGCATATGTTTATTAGGTACACCTGTTTTTCCTTATACAGCTGTTTCTGGAGTCTAGGGTCGCATACTCATAAACCCAGTGTAACTCAGAAACGCATCTAATATTCCAATAAACCCATCATAACGTTGAAAAATCATAAATCAAACCATCATAAGTCACGGTTTGTCCGTGGATATGGGCGTCATCAATTCCATTGTATTCAGTAATGCTGTACACCATTAACAATGGCAGACTGATTGGGAGTGGATATTGATAGCATTATAAAAGTCAGTTATTAGAGGGATACTTCTTTAACCTGACTGAAGAACTGATCTAATGGCTTTAGTCGAGTGCATGATTATGTGAGATGTTTTGAGACAGAGTAGCACATTTGTGAATGAAATTTTATGGCTTTTTTTCACTTAGTAGGCACCATTGTGTGTGGAAAAGTGAGAAAATTGCTTTCTGCTGTAGAGTCTGGCATTCATTGTAGATTTAAGCTTATTTTTCTGGGAGCAAATCTTATTCAATAAAATACTACTCTTTATACTAAAAAACAAAAACAGTGGTGATGTGTGGTCATTATCCTCAGCAAACTAATCCAGGGAAAGAAAACCAAACGCCACATTCTCACTTATAATGGGAGCTGAAAAAGGAGATCACATGGACACAGGAAGGGGAACAACACACAATGGGGCCTTTCGGGAGGCAGAGCGTTAAGAAAAACAGCTACTGCATGCTGGGCTTAATACCTAGGTGATGGGTTGACAGGTGCAGCAAACCACCATGGCACACGTTTACCTTAGTAACAAATCTGCACATCCTGCACATATACCCCAGAACTTAGAAACGAAACGAAACAAAAGAAAACAAAAAAGCAATAGCAAAACGCTAAAGGCAAAAGAAAGTTTCAAACTCAGAACGTGACAGACCAATGTTTGGTTCAAATCATGGTTCTCAACCCCGGTGCCATAAGGTCAGGATAAAGAATTTGATTACATATTGTAAATAAGACATGCAGCAAATGACCAGAAAGATTATTCTCAACATATGTGTGTCTTCTAATTCAATGGTGACGCTATCTACCGGGACATAGCATTAGATTCCAAAGGGCCGAGTCCCGCCACACTGGCCTCCCACACTAATAACAATGGGAAGCCCTACGTTGTTTTACCTGTGCTTCTCAGCAACTGGCTATAAATCAGGTTGCCACCACTCCCAGATTTCGTTGCATTCATTTGCTGGAAGAGCTCACAGCACGCAGGGAAACACATTTGCTGTTGTATTTTAGCGGACATGGCAAAAAGTTCAGAAATTAATGTGGGGCCCGGCATGTGGGGAGGGGCGCACTACCTTCCAGGAAGTGTTATCCAGAAGCTCTCTGATCCCAGTCCTTTTGGGTTTTTATGGAGACCTCATTCTATAGGCATGATGGGTGAAACCATACGCTATTGGTGATCAACTCCACCTGAGGCTCCCAACCCTCCCTGGAAGTTGGGGTTGAGGCTTTGCCATTCTCAGTCTGACTAAAAGAATTTACCCAAACGGAATTTTAAAACAGATGAGCATAACTGGAATCTTAATTAGATGATTGGATTATCTGGAACCACACCTTGGTATTCGTAACACGAGCACCCTCATCCAACGAATGCTCCACCCAACTGGCTCCCAAGTCTCTACGTGGTTCCAGAGCAAAAGAATGCTTATACAACGCATATCTCCACCTTTTCTTCAAAGTCTTTTCGCTTACACGGAAAGACTTCTTAAACTGCCATGCATCAGGGTCAGGGGGAGGTCTTGTTACAACGCAGATCTGTGGATCTCCGGGGTTTGATTGTGGCAAGGATGCTGCTGGTGTCAAAACCACAACGTGGGAACCACAGAACCATTAGTTGGTTTTCAGTGTTTCAGTGCATACAATTCCTAACATATCTGGCCAAGAAAACTTGTAAGTTCTTAGATTGTCCCAAAGGTGGCGCATGAAATCAAAGCAGGAGAACGGTTTCCTACGAGGTGTAGCCTGGGAAAGTTGGGGGTGACTGATGGAAAGGAGGAGTGAAGCTCCACCCTTTCCGCTGCTAGGCTGCGCCCGAGGCTATTTAAACCCACCCTGGCTGGCCTGTACTCAGATCTTCGCGGAGCGGATCAGCGGCCGGAGCGTTTGGCGGACTCTGCGTGGACTTGGAGCTCACAGCGTCTTGCGACTTGGAAGCGGATTCAGAGGACAGGACAGAACACTTGGGCAAGTGAACCTCTGTCTGTCTGTCTGTCTGTCTGTCTGTCTGTCTGTCTCATTGGTTGGTTGATTTCCATTTTCTTAAGGGGCACATACCTCACACCGCACACACACACACACACACACACACACACGCACACACACGCACACACACTCCTTCTTTCTGCGAGTTAGAAAATTAGTAGGGGCCCCTGGGAGCTGCAGGTTTCCTAATCATGTCTGCACCTAAGAACAGTAGGGTCTTGTCTGGCTCTTCTTATGAACGGTCCCCCAGCCCGGACTCCCCAAGGTCCATGCGAGCTTCACCCAGCTTCTCCCTCTCCCCTATCAGAAACTCAGGCTTAAGGGGAAGCTCCTCACCAGGGATCCGGAGCTACCATTCACCATCCCCTAGGGCTTCACCACACTCACCTCTGTCATCACCAGAATCCCACAAGCTCCCATTTCCCTGTCCTCACCGTGATGGGCAATCAATGAAGCCATTGGGCTCTCCCGTGTCCTCCTCTGAGGATTCCTCAGAGTCCCCACGTTCATCAATAATATACCACATGTTCTTGCTGCCATCACCCAGCAGCTCACCCCCAGCTCTCGGGGGGTCTCCTGTGTCTCCCAGCTACTCTCCAAACAACCCCAGATTTCAGCTGGAGTCAGCCCCCCACACCCAGGAATCACCTACAAACTCACGAGCCTCACGGTGCTCCACCCCTGTGTCTTTCATCTCTTCACCCCCAGGCCTCAGGGACTCTCCTGTGGCTCCCAGTTACTCTCCAGCCATCCCCAGGTTCCTGCGGGAGTCAGCCCCATGCACCCAGGAGTCCCCCAGAGACTCACACGTCTCGGGAGAATATGACCCATCCCCCAGCCCTGACTCCTCAAGATTCATGCCTGCCTCACCCAGCTTCTCCCTCTCCCCTCCCAGAAACTCAGACCCAAGGGGCAGCTCCTCACCAGGGATGTGGAAGTACTCTACATCACCCCGCAGGGCTTCACCACTCTCACATCCATCATCAACAGAATTCCACAACTTTACGTTTCCCTTTCCTAACCAAGCAGGACAGTCACTCATGTCATTGTGTTCTCCCGTGTCCTCCTCTGGAGATTCTCCACAGTCACCTCATTCATCAATAATATACCATATGTTCTTACTGCCATCATCCAGCAGCTCACCCCCAGCCACCCATGACTCGCCTGTCTGTCCCAGCTACTCTCCAACTACGCCCAGATTTCAGCGGGAGTCTCTACCCCACACCCCAGAAACACCTACAAACTCACAGACCTCAGTGAGATCCTCGCCAGTCTCTCTCACGTCTTCACCCCCAGCCCTTACGGACCCTCCAGTCTGTCCCAGCTACTCTCCAACCACACCCACATTTCAGCGCGGGTCAGTTCCAGGAACCCAGGGATCACCACCAAGCCCACCACTTTCACTGAGTTACTCCCCAGTCTCTAGCACGTCTTTATCTCCAACCCTCAGGGACTCGCCTGTCTGTCCCAGCTACTCTCCAAACACGCCCACACTTCAGCGGGAGTCCGCTGCAGGCACCCAGAAATCACCACCAAACTCACCAATTTCACTGCGTTACTCCCCAGTCTCTCTCATGTCTTCACCATCCCTCAGGGACTCTCCCGTCTGTCCCAGCTACTCTCCAACCACGCCCACATTTCAGCTGGAGTCAGTTCCAGGCACCCCGGACTCACCACCAAACTCACCAATTTCACTCAGTTACTCCTCAGTCTCTAGCACGTCTTTATCTCCATCCCTCAGGGACTCTCCTGTGTGTCCCAGCTACACTCCAACCACGCCCACACTTCAGCGGGAGTCAGTTCCAGGCACCCAGGAATCACCATCAAACTCACCAATTTCACTGCGTTACTCCCCAGTCTCTCTCATGTCTTCACCATCTCTCAGGGACCAAATAATATATATTTGGTGTACTTTTTGGCAATTTATGTGCAGTATATAAAATATATTTACTGTAGATTTTGATATTTTATTTACAGTGTTTAATATATATTTGGTGTACTTTTTGGCATTTTATGTCCGGTATATAAAATATATTTACTGTACATTTTGATATTTTATTTACAGTAGATAATATATATTTAGTGTACTTTTTGACATTTTTTATACCGTATATAAAATATATTAACTGTAGATTTGATATTTTATTTACAGTATATTATATATACTTGGTGTACTTTTTGATATTTTGTGTACTGTATATAAAATATATCTAATGTACATTTTGATATTTTATTTACATTATATAATATATATTTGGTTTACTTTTTGACATTTTATATACAGTACATAATATGTATTTCCTCTCGTATTTGATATATTATTTACAGTATATAATATATATTTGGTGTACTTTTTGATATTTTTTGTACAGTATGTAATATATATTTACTGTACCTTTTGATATTTTATGAAAGGTATGTAATATATATTTACTGTATTCTTAGACATTTCATTTACAGTATATAATATGTATTTGGTGTACTTTTAGATAATGTAATATATACAGTATATAAAATATATTTACTCTACTTTTTGATATTTTATTTACAGTATATTATATATATATGGAGTACTTTTTGACATTTTATGTACAGCATGTAAAATATATTTCCTGTAGTTTTTGATGTATTATTTACAGTATATAATATATATTTGGTGTACTTTTTGATATTTTGTGTACAGTATATTAAATATATCTACTGTATTTTTGATATGTTATTTACAGTATATAATTTATATTTGGTATACTTTTTCACATTTTATGTACAGTACATAAAATATAATTACTGTATATTTTGATATTTTATTTACAGTATACAATATATATTTGTTGTATTTTTTAAAATTTATGTACAGTTTTTAAAATATATTTACTATACATTTTGATATTTTATTTACAGTATACAATATATATTTGGTGTACTTTTTGATATTTTAGGTACAGTATATGAAATATATTTACTCTTCATTTTGATATTTTTTTAGAGTTTAAAATATATATTTGGTGTACTTTTTGGTATTTTATGTACAGTATGTAATATATGTTTACTGTACTTTTTGATATTTTATGAAAGATATGTAATAGAAATTTTCTATAATTTTAGTCATTTCATTTACAGTATATAAGATGAATTTGGTGTACTTTTAGATAATATTATATGTACAGTATATAAAATATATTTACGGTGCTTTTTCATATTTTATTTACAGTTCAGAATACATATTTGGTGTACTTTTTGACATTTTATATACAGTATATAAAATATATTTCCTGTAGTTTTTGACATTTTATTTACAGTATATAATATATATTTGGTGTACTTTTTGATATTTTGTGTACAGTATATAAAATATATCTACTGTACTTTTTGATATATTATTTACAGTATATAATATATATTTGGTTTACTTTTTGACATTTTATGTACAGTTCATAAAATATATTTACTCTAGTTTTTGATATATGATTTACAGTATATAATATATATTTGGTGTAATTTTTGATATTTTTTGTACGGTATGTAATATATACTTACTGTACTTTTTGATATTTTATGAAAGGTATGTAATATATATTTACTGTACTTTTTGACCTTTCATTTACAGTATATAATATGTATTTGGTGTATTTTAGATAATATATGTAGAGTATATAAAATATATTTACTTTATTTTGATACATTATTTACAGTATATAATATATATTTGGTCTACTTTTTGGCAATTTATATACAGTATATAAAATATATGTACTGTAGTTGTTGATATTTTATTTACACATTTCTTGTGCAGTGTATAATATATATTTGCTGTACTTTTTGATATTTCATGTCCACTATATAATGTATATTTGGTGTAAATTTTGATATTTCATGTATAGTATATAATGTATACTTGGTGTACTTTTTGATATTTCTTGTACAGTATATAATGTGTATTTGATGTACATTTAGATATTTTATACACAGTACATAATATATGTTTGGTGTACTATTTGGTATTTCATGTACAGTATATAATGTATATTTGGTGTAATTTTGATATTTTATGTACAGTATGTAATATATATTTGCTGTATTTTTTGATGCTTCATGTACAGTATATAATGTATATTTGGTGTACTTTTTGATATTTTATGTACAGTATATAATGTATATTTGGTGTACTACATGATATTTTTTGTACAGTGAATATTATATACTTGCTGTACCTTTTGATAATTCATGTACAGTATATAAGGTATATTTGGTGTACATTTTGATATTTTATGTACACTATGTAATGTATATTTGGTGTACTTCTTGATATTTTTTGTACAGTGTATAAAATATATTTGCCGTGTATTTTGATATTTCATGTACAGTATATAATGTATATTTTGTGTACTTTTTGATATTTCATGTACAGTATATGATGTATATTTGGTGTACTTTTTGATATTTCATGTACAGTATATAATGTATATTTGGTGTACATTTAGATATTTTATTCACAGTATATAATATATATTTGGTGTAGTTTTTGATGTTTTATGTTTAGTCAATAATTTATATTTGCTGTAGTTTTTGATACTTTATGTAGAGTATATGATATATATCTGATGTACTTTTTGATATTTCATGTACAGTATAAAATGTATATTTGGTGTACCTTTTGATATTTCATATAGAGTACATAAAATATATTTGGTGTACTTTTTGATATTAGATGTACAGTATACAATGTATATTTGGTGTACTTTTTGATATTTTATATACAGTATATAATATTTATTTGCTGTATTTTATGATGCTTCATGTACAGTATATAATGTATATTTGGTGTACTTTTTGATATTTTATGTACAATATATAATACATATTTGCTGTAGTTTTTGATGCTTCATGTAGAGTATATAATGTATATTTGGTGTACTTTTTGATATTTTATGTACAGTATATAATATATATTTAGTGTACTTTTGATATTTCATGAACAGTATATAATGTATATTTAGTGTACTTTTGATATTTCATGTACAGTATATAATGTATATTTGGTGTGCTTTTTGATATTTTATGTACAGTATATAGTGTATATTCGGTGTACTTCTTGATATTTTTTGTACAGTGCATAATATATATATGCTGCACTTTCTGATATTTCATGTACACTATATGATGTATATTTGGTGTACATTTTGATATTTCATGTACAGTATATAATTTATATTTGGTGTACTTTTTGATATTTCATGTGCAGTATATAATGTATATTTGATGTATATTTAGATATTTTATGCACAGTAAATAATATATATTTGGAGAACTTTTTGATATTTCATGTACAGTACATAATGTATATTTGCTGTACCTTTTGATATTTTATGTACAGTATATAATATATATTTGCTGTATTTTTTGATGTTTCATGTAGAGTTTTTAATGTATATTTGGTGTACTTTTTGATATTTTATGTACAGTATAAAATGTATATTTGGTGTACTACTTGATATTTTTGTACTGTCTATAATATATATTTGCTGTACTTTTTGATATTTCATGTACACTATATAATGTATATTTGGTTAACTTTTTGATATTTTATGTACAGTACATAAATTATATTTACTCTAATTTTTGATATATTATTTACTGTATATAATATATATATGGTGTACTTTCTGATATTTTTTGTACAGTATGTAATATATATTTACTGTAATTTTGATATTTTATTTACAGTATATAATATGTATTTGGTCTACTTTTTGACATTTTATGTACAGTTCATAAAATGTATTTACTCTAGTTTTTGATATATTATTTACAGTATATAATATATATTTTGTGTACTTTTTGATATTTTGTATATAGTATATAAAATATATCTGCCGTACTTTTTGATATTTTATGAAAGGTATGTAATATATATTTACTGTAATTTTTGATATTTCATTTACAGTATATAATATGTATTTGGTGTACTTTTAGATAATAATATATGTTCAGATTATTAAATATATTTATTGTACATTTTGATACATTATTTACAGTATAGAATATATATTTGGTGTACTTTTTGGCAATTTATGTACAGTATATAAAACATATTTACTGTAGTTTTTGATATTTTATTTACAGTATATAATATATATTTGGTGTACTTTTTGATATTTTGTGTACACTATATAAAATATATCTACTGTACTCTTTTATATTTTATTTACAGTATACAATATATAGGGTTTAGTTGTTGACATTTTATGTACAGTACATAAAATATATTTACTCTAATTTTTGATATATTATTTGCAGTATATACTATATATTTGGTGTTCTTTTTGATATTTTTTGTACAGTATGTAATATATATTTACTGTACTTTTTGATATTTTATGAAAGGTATGTAATATATATTTACTGCAATTTTTGACATTTCATTTACAGAATATAATATGTATTTGGTGTACTTTTATATAATAATATATGTACAGTATATAAAATATATTCATTGTAATTTTTGATACATTATTTAAAATATATAATATGTAATTTGTGTACTTTTTGGCAATTTATGTACAGTATAGAAAATATATTTACTGTAATTTTTTATATTTTATTTACAGTATATAATATATATTTGGTGTATTTTTTAATATTTTGTGTACAGTATATAAAATAAATCTACCGTACTTTTTGATATTTTATTTACATTATATAATATATAATTGTACTTTTTGACATTTTATGTACAGTATATAAAATATATTTACTGTACATTTTGTTATTTTATTAACAGTATATTATAAATAGTTGATGTACTTTTTGATATTTTATGTACTGTATATGAAACATATATATACAATATGTACAATATATAAAATATGTTTACTGTATTTTTTGATACTTTATTTACACTATATAATATATATTTGTTGTACATTTTGGAAATTTATGTACAGTATATAAAATATAATTACTGTAGTTTTTGATGTTTTATTTACAGTATATAATATATATTTGGTGTACTTTTTGATATTTTATGAAAGCTATGTAATGTATATTTACTGTACTTTTTCACATTTCATTTACCGTATATAATAGGTATTTGGTGTACTTTTAGATAATAATATATGTACAGTATTTAAAATATATTTACTGTACTTTTTGATACGTTATTTAGAGTATATAATATATATTTGTCTACTTTTTGGAAATTTATGTGCAGTATATAAAATATATTTACTGTAGTTTTTGATATTTTATTTATAGTATATACTATATATTTGGTGTACTTTTGGGCGATTTATGTACAGTATATAGAATATATTTATTTTACTTTTTGATAATTTATTTACAGTATATCATATACAATTGGTGTACTTTTTGACATTTTATGTACAATATATAAAATATAATTACTGTACATTTGGATATTTTAATTACAGTATATAATATATATTTCTTGTAGTTTTTGATATTTTATATACTGTATATAAAATATACTTACTGTATATTTTGATATTTTATTTACAGTGTATAATATATATTTGGTGTCCTTTTTGATATTTTATGTACAGTGGATGAAATATATTTACTGTACATTTTGATATTTTATTTACACTATAAAATATATATTTTGTGTAATTTTTAATATTTTATGTACAGTATGTAATATTTATTTACTGTAGTTTTTGATATTTTATGAAAGATATGTAATATATATTTACTGTAATATTAGACATTTCGTTTACAGCATATAATATGTATTTGGTGTACTTTTAGATAATTTTATATGTACAGTATATAAAATATATTTACTGAACCTTTTGATATTTTATTTACAGTATATAATATATATTTGGTGTACTTTTTGTTATTTTATGTACAGTACATAAAATATATTTACTCTAGTTTGATATATTATTTTCAGTGTATAATATATATTTGGTGGACTTTCTGACATTTTATGTACAGTATATAAAATATATTTATTGTAGTTTTTGATATTTTATTTACAGTATATAATATATATATTTGGTGTACTTTTTCATATTTTGTGTACTGTATATAAAATATATTTAGTGTACATTTTGATATTTTATTTACGGTGTATAATATGTATTTCATTTAATTTTGACATTTTATGTACAGTACATAAAATATATTTACTCTAGTTTTGATATATTATTTACAGTATATAATATATATTTGGAGTATTTTTGATATTTTTTGTATAGAATATAATATATATTTACTGTAATTTTTGATATTTTATGAAAGGTATGTAACATATATTTACTGTATTTTTTGACATTTCATTTACCGTATATAATATTTATTTGGTGTACTTTTAGATAATAATATATGTACAGTATATAAAATATATTTACTGTACTTTTTGATACGTTATTTACAGTATATTATATATATTTTGTCTACTTTTTGGAAATTTATGTACAGTACATAAAATATATTTACTGTAGTTTTTGATATTTTATTTACATTACATAATATCTATGGTGTACTTGTTGATATTTTGTGTACAGTATATAAAATATATCTACTCTACTTTTTGATTTTATTTTACAGTATATAGTATATATTTGGTTTACTTTTTGACATTCTATGTACAGTACATAAAATATATTTACTCTAGCTTTTGATATATTATTTACAGTATATAATATATATTTGGTGTACTTTTTGATATTTTTTGTACAGTTTGTAACATATATTTACTGTACCTTTTTCTATTTTATGAAAGCTATGTAATATATATTTACTGTAGTTTTTGACATTCCATTTACAGTATATAATATGTATTTGGTGTACTTTTAGATAATAATATATGTACAGTATATAAAATATATCTACTGTACTTTTTGATACTTTATTTACAGTATATAATATATGTTTGGTGTACTTTCTGGCAATTTATGTACAGTATATAAAATATATTTACTGTAGTTTTTGATATATTATTTACAGTATATAATATATATTTGGGGTGCATTTTGACATTTTATGTACAGCACATAAAATATAATTACTGTACATTTTGATATTATATTTACAGTGTATAATATATATTTGTTGTACTGTTTGACATTTTATGTACAGTATATAAACTATATTTACTATACATTTTGATATTTTATTGAGAGTGTATAGTATATATTTGGTGTACTTTTTGATATTTTATGTACAGTATATGAAATATATTTACTGTACATTTTGATATAACATTTACAGTATAAAATATATATTTGGTGTACTTTTTGCTATTTTATGTACAGTATGTAATATATATTTACTGTACTTTTTGATATTTTATGAAAGATTTGTTATATATTTACTGTACTTTTAGACATTTCATTTACAGTATATAATATGTATTTGGTGAACCTTTAGATAATATTATATGTACAGTATATAAAATATATTTACTGTACTTTTTGATATTTTATGAAAGGTATGTAATATATACTTACTGTACTTTTAGACATTTCATTTACAGTATATTATATGTATTTGGTGTACTTTTAGATAATAATATATGTACAGTATATAAAATATATGTACTGCACAATTTGATACTTTATTTCACTATATAATATTGATTTGATTTACTTTGACATTTTATTTAGAGTACATAAAATATATATTCTCTAGTTTTTGATATATTATTTACAGTATATGATATATATTTGGTGTACTATTTGATATTTTGTGTACAGTATATAAAATATAACGACTGTAACTTTTGATATTTTATTTACAGTATATAATACATATTTGGTTTACTTTTTGACCTTTTATGTACAGTACATAAAATATATTTACTCCAGTTTTTGATATATTATTTACTGTATATGGTATATATTTGGTGTACTTTTTGATATTTTTGTAGAGTATGTAATATATATTTACTGTAATTTTTGATATTTTATGAACGGTATGTAATATATATTTACTGTACTTTTGGACATTTCATTTACAGTGTATAACATGTATTTGGTGTACTTTTAGATAATAATATATGTACAGTATATAAAATATATTTATTGTAATTTTTGATACTTTAGTTACAGTATATAATATATATTTGGTGTACATTTTGGCAACTTATGTGCAGTATATAAATATATTTACTGTAATTTTTTATATTTTATTTACAGTATATAATATATATTTGGTGTACTTTTTGATATTTTGTGTACAGTACATAAAATATATCTAGTGTAATTTTGATATTTTATTGACATTATATAATATATATTTGGTTTAATTTTTGACATTTTATGTACAGTACATAAAATATAATTACTATACATTTTGATATTTTATTTACAGTGTAAAATATATATTTGTTGTACTTTTTGACATTTTATGAACAGTATATAAAATATATTTACTGTAATTTTTGATACATTATTTCCAGTATATAATATATATTTGTTGTACTTTTTGATATTTTATGTACAGTATGTAATATATATTTACTCTACATTTTGATATTTTATGTACAGTATGTAATGTATATTTACCGTACTTTTTGATATTTCATTTACAGTATATAATATGTATTTGGTGAATTTTAGATAATATTATATGTACAGTGTGTAGAATATAATTATTGAATATTTGATATTTTATTTGCAGTATATAATATATATTTGGTGTAATTTTTGACATTTTATTTACAGTATATAAAATATATTTACTGCAGCTTTTGAAATATTATTTACAGTATATAATATATATTTGGTGTACTTTTTGATGTTTTATGAACAGTATGTAATGCATATTTACTGTACTTCTTGATATTTCTTTTAAACTATATATTACATATTTGGTGTAATTTTTGATATTTTATGTACAGTATGTAATATATATTCACTGTAATTTTTGATATTTTAGCTACAGCATATAATAAGTATTTGGTGTACTTTTAGATAACATTATAAGTACAGTACATAAAACATATTTACAGTTTTTTTGATATATTGTGTACAGTATATAATATATATTTGGTGTACTTTTTGATATTTTATGTTCAGTATATAAACTATATTTACTGTACTTTTTGATACTTTATATACAGTATATAATATACATTTGGTGTACTATTTGATATTTTATGTGCAGTGTATAATACATATTTGGTGTACTTTTTGATATTTTATGTACAGTATGTAATATATATGTACTGTACTTTTTGTTATTTTATTTACATTATGTAATATACATTTGGTGTTCTTTTTTATATTTTATGTACAGTATATAAAATATATCTATCGTAGATTTTGATATTTTATTTACAGTATATAATATATATTTGATTTAATTTTGATATTTTACGTACAGTATGTATTATATATTTAGTTTAGTTTTTCATATTTTATTTACAGTATAAAATATATATCTTGTGTAATTTTTGATATATTTGTGCTGTATATATTATATATTTACTGTAGTTTTTGATATTTCATTTACAGTATATAATATGTATTTGCTGAACTTTTAGATAACATTATATATACAGTATATAAAATAAATTTACTGTGGTTTTCAATATTTTATGTACAGTATATAATATACGTTTTGTGTAGTTATTGATATTTTATGTACAGTATACAAAATATACTTACTGTCCTTTTTAATATTTTATTTAGGATATTTAATATATATTTGGTGTACTTTTTTATATTTTATGTATAGTATAGAAAATATACTTACTGTAGATTTTGATAATTTATTTACAATATAAAATATGTATTTGGTTTAATTTTTGATATATTTTGTACAGTGAATAATATAATATTTACTGTAATTTTTGATATATCATTTAGAGTATATAATATGTATTTGGTGTACTTTTAAATAATATATATACAGACTATATAATATATTTACTGTACTTTTTGTTTTATCTGCAGTATATAATATATATTTGTTGTACTTTTAACATTTTATGTACAGTACGAAATATATATTTACTGTAGTTTTGATATTTTATTTAAAATATATAATACATATTTAGTGTAGTTTTTGATATTTTATGTTCACTCTGGAATATATATTTACTCTAATTTTTATATTTCATTTACAGTACATAATGTGTATGTTTGTAGTTATAGATAACATTATACGTGCATTATATAAAACATATTTACTGTACTTTTTGATGTTTCATATACAGTATATAATAAATATTTGGTATAGATTTATATATTTTATGTACAGTATACAAATATATTTACTGTACTTTTTGATATTTTATTTACAATATATAGTATATATGGTTTAGATTTGATATTTTATGTACAGTATGTAATATATATTTTCTGTACTTTTTTATATTTAATTTACTGTATATAATATGTATTTGGTGTACTTTTAGATAATATATTTACAGCATATAAAGTATATTTACTGTACTTTTAAATATTTTATATACTCTATATAATATATATTTGTTTAACTTTTTGATATATTATGTAGTGTATAAAATATATATTTACTATACATTTGATATTTTATTTACACTATATAGTATATATCTGGTGCGCTTTTTGATATTATATGAACAGTGTATAATATATAGTTGGTGTACCTTTCGGTATTTTATGTACAGTATGGAATATATATTTACTGTATTTTTATATTTTATTCACAGTATATAATATGTATTTCGTATACTTTTAGATAATATTACATGTACAGTATACAAAATATATTTACTGTACTTTTTGGTATTTTACTTACAGTATGTAATATATATTTGGTGTAGTATTTAATATTTTATGTACAGTATATAAAATATATTTTCTCTAGATTTGATATTTTATTTACAGTATATAATAAATATTTGGTGTAATTTTTGATATTTTATGTACAGTACATAATATACATTTACTGAAATTTTGATGTTTCATTTACATTATATAATGTGTATTTCGTGAACTTTTAGATAATACTATATGTATAGTATAAAAATATATTTACTGTACTTTTTAGTATTTTATATACAGTTGAAAATATATATTTGGTGCAGTTTTAGATATTTTATGTATGGTATAAAATATATATTTACTGTAGATTTCATATTTTATTTACAGTATACATTATGTATTTGGTGCACGTTTTGATATTATATGTACCGTATATGATATATATTTGGTGTAGTTTTTAATATTTTATGTACAGTATGTAATATATATTTACTGTATTTTGATATTTTATTTACAGTATATAATATATATTTGGTGTACTTTTAAATAATATTATACAAACAGTATGTAATATATATGTAATGTACATTTTTTAATTTTATTTACAGTATATAATATATATTTGGGGGACTTTTTATATTTTATGAACAGTTTGAAATATATATTTATTGTATTTTGTTATTTTATTTACAGTATATAATATGTATTTGGTGTACTTTTAGATAATATTATATGTACAGTATGTAAAATATATTTACTATACTTTTTGATATTTTACTTATAGTATGTAATATATACTTATTGTACATTTTTTTATTTGATATACAGTATATAAAACATATTTACTGCGGTTTTTGATATCTTATTTATAGTATATAATATATATTTGGTGTAGATTTAATATTTTATGTACAGTATGTAACATATATTTATTGTAATTTTGATATTTCATTTACAGTATGTATTGCGTACTTGATGAAATTTTAGATAATATTAAATATACCGTATATAAAATATATTTACTGCACTTTTTGATATTGTATTTAGAGCATTTAATATATATTTTGTGTACTTTTCATATTTTTTGTACAGTATATAATATATGTTTACTGTACCTTTTGATATTTTATTTACAATATATAATATATATTTGGTGTGCTTTTTGACATTTTGCTTACAGTATATAAAATATATATACTGTAGTTTTGGTATTTTATTTACATTATATAAGATATACATGGTGTCTTTTTGATATTTTATGTAAAGTATGTAATATATATTTACTGTAATTTTCATATTTCATTTACAGTATATAATATGTATTTGGTGTACTTTTAGATGACATTATATATACAGTATATGAAATTTATTTACTGTAGTTTTTGACTTTTTATTTGCAGTATATAATATATATTAACTGTTGTTTGTGATATTTTATGCATAGTATATAAAATATATTTACTGTAGTTTTTGATATATTATTTAGCATATATAATGTATATTTGGTGTACTTTTTGATATTTTATATACAGTATATAATACATATTTACAGTACTTTTAGATATCTCATTTACAGTATGTACTACATATTTGGTGAAATATTTTATATTTTATGTACCATATGTAATAAATATTTACTGTACTTTTTGGTATTTTAACTACAGCATAGAGTATGTATTTGTCATAATTTTAGAAAATATTATATATACAATACATAAAATATATTTACTAAATTTTTGATATTTTATTTGGAGTATATAAGACATATTAAGTGTACTTTTTGATATATTATATACAGTATATAAAATATATTTACTGTAGTTTTTGGTATTTTATTTACAGTTCATAATGTGTATTTGGTGTACTGTTAGATAATATTTTATACACGTTATGTAATATATATTTACTGTAGTTTTGGATGTTTCATTTACATTATATAATATGTATTTGGTGTACTTTTAGATAATATATGTACAGTTTATAAAATATATTTACTGTTGATTTTGATACTTATATAAAATATAAAATATATACTTTGTTTACTTTTTATATTATATATTCAGTATGTAATGTATATTAACTGTACTTTTTGATATTTTAACTACAGCATATAATATGTATTTGGTGTACTTTTAGAAAATATTATATGTACAGTATAGAAAATATATTTACTGTAATTTTGATATTTCATTTACAGTGTATACTATGAATTTGGTGTACTTTTATATCACATTATATGTACAGTATATAAAATATATTTACCGCACTTTTTGATATTTTATGTACAGTATATATTATATATTTACATATTAATATTATTTATACATATATATGTATAAACATATAAGTATTTATACAAATGTGTGTATAAACATATAACTATTTATACACATATCTGTATGAACATATAAACATTTATAGAGATACCTGTATAAACATATAAATATTAATTATACAGATATCTGAATAAACATATAAATATTATTTTTACAGACATCTGTATAAACATATAAATATTATTTAAACAGATATCTCTATAAACATATAAATATTTACGCAGTTATCTGTATAGACATATAGACATTGTTTATACAGACATCTGTATAAACATATAAATATTATTTATACAGACATCTGTAAAAACATATAAATATTATTTATGCACACATCTGTGTAAGCATTAAATATTATGTATACGGATATCTGTATAAACATATAAATATTGTTCATACAGACATCTGTAGAAACATATCAATGTTATTTATACTGATATCTGCATAAACATATAGATATTATTTATACAGTTATCTGTATAAACATGTAAATATTATTTATACAGATATCTGTATAAACATATTAATATTATTTATACTGTTATTTGTATAAGCATATAAATATTAGTTATACAGAAAACTGTATAAGTGTACAAATATTATTTATACAGATATCTGTATAAGCATATAAATATTATTTATACAGATATCGGTATAAACATATAAATGTTATTTATACAGATATCTGTATCAACATAGAAATATTATTTATAAAGATATCTGTGTAAACATATAAATATGTATAGAGGTATCTCTATAAACATATATATATACAGACATCTGTATAAACATATAAATATTTATACAGTTTTCTATATTAACAAATAAATATTATTTATCCAGATATCTGTATAAACATATAAATATAATTTTTACAGATATCTTTATAAACACGTAAATATTATGTATGCAGATATCTCCGTAAACATATAAATATTATTTATAGAGATATCTGTGTAAACATATAAGTATTATTTATACTGATATCTGTATAAACATATAAATATTATTTCTACCGATATCTGTATAAACTCATAAACACTATTTATACAGATATCTCAATAAACATACAAATATTATTTATACCGATATCTGAATACATATATAAATATTATTTATACAGATATCAGTATAAACATATAAATATTATTTATACAGATATCTGTGTAAATATATAAATATTGTTTATAAAGATATCTGTATAAACATATAGATATTGTTTATACAGATATCTGTTTATAACATGCAACTGTTATTTATACAGATATCTGTATAAACATACAACAATTATTTATACATTTATCTGTATAAACATGTAAATATTATTTATAAAGACATATTTATAAACATATAAATATTATTTAAACAGACATCTGTAAAAACATATACATGTTATTTATGCACAGATGTTTATAAGCATATAAATATTATTTATACAGATGTCTGTATAAACATATAAATATTATTTATACAGACAACTGTATAAATATATAAATATTATTTGTACAGATATCTGTAGAAGCATATAAATATGATTTATAGAGATATCTGTGTAAACATATAAATATTATTTATACAGATATCTCTATAAACATATAAATATTATTTATACAGATATCTGTATAAACATATAAATATTTATACAGATATCTGTATCAACATATAAATATTATTTCTGGAGATATCTGTATAGACAAATAAATATTATTTGTACAGATAACTCTACAAATATATAAGTATTATTTATACACATATCTGTACAGATATAAAAATATTATTTATACAGATATCTGAACTAACATATAAATATTATTTATACAGATATCTGTGCAAATATATAAATATTATTTATACAGATATCTGTATAAACATATAAATATTGTTTATACAGATATCAGTATAAATGTAAAAATATTATTTATGCAGATATTTGTATAAGCATATAACTATTATTTACAAATATCTGTATAAGCATGTAAATATTAGTTATGCAGATGTCAGTGTAAGCACATAAATATTATTTATACAGATATCGGTATAAAAATACAAACATTATTTATACAGGTATCTGTATCAACATGTAAATATTATCTATACAGATATCTGTATAAACATTTAAATATTATTTATACAGATATGTGTATAAACATATAAACATTATTTATGCAGATATCTGCAAACATATAAATAATATTTATACCGATATCTGTCGAAACATATAAATGTTACTTATACAGATATCTGTATAATCATATATATATTATTTATGCAGATATCTGTTTAAACAATTAAATATTATTTATACAGACATCTGTAAAAACATATAACTATTATTTATGCACACATCTTTATAAGCATATAAATATTATTTATACAGATACCTGTATAAACATATAAATACTATTCATGCAGGCATCGGTGTAAACATATAAATATTATTTATACAGACATCTGTAAAAACATATAAATATTACTTATGCACACATCTGTATAAGCATATAAATAATGTTTATGCAGATATATTTATAAACATATAAATATTTATGCAGATATCTGTATATATATAAAAATACAGAGATTTTAGTAACATATAAATCTTTATACAGATATCTCGATGAACATACAAAAATTTAAACAGAGATCTGTATTATCATAGAAATCTTTATACAGATATCTCGATGATCATACAAATATTTATACAGATATCTGTATAAACATATAAATATTATTTATGCAGATATCTGTATAACATATAACTGTTATTTACAAATATCCGTATAAGCATACAAATATTAGTTATACAGATATCTGTGTAAGCATATAAATATTATTAGTACAGATATCTGTATAAAAATGTAAATATTATTTGTAGAGGTATCTGTATCAACATATAAATATTATTTATACAGATATCAATATAAACATATAAATATTATTTATACTGATATGTGTATAGACATATAAATATTATTTATACAGATATCTGTAAAAACATATAAACATTATTTATAGTGATATCTGTATAAACATATAAATATTACTTATACAGGTATCTGAATAATAATATAAATATTATTTATACAGATAACTGTATAAACATATAAATATTATTTATCCAGATACCTGAATAAACATATAAATATTATATATATAGGGTCATCTGTACAAACTTATAAATATTATTTATAAAGATATCTGTATAAACGTATAAATTTTATTTATACAGATATCTCTTTAAACATAAATATATTATTTACACAGATATCTCTATAAACATATAAATATTATTTATACAGATATCTTTATAAACATATAAATATTATTTAAACAGATAACTAGATAAATATAAATATTATTTATACAGATATCCGTATAAACATATAAATATTATTTATAGAGATATCTGAATAAATATGTAAATATTATTTTTACAGATATCTGTATAAACATATAAATATTATTTATACAGATATCTGTATAAACATATAAATATTATTTATACAGATATCTGTATAAACATATAAATATTATTTATACAGATATCTGTACAAACATATAAATATTATTTATACAGATATCTGTATAATCATATAAACATCTGTTATACAGATATCTGAATAAATATATAAATATTATTTATACAGTTATCTGTATCAACATATAAATATTATTTACACAGATAACTGTACAAACATATAAATATTATTTATAAAGATATGTGTATAAACACATAAATATTATTCATACAGATATCCGTAGAAACATATAAATATTATTTATAGAAATATCTGTTTAAACATATAAACATAATTTTTACAGATATCGGTATAAATATATAAATATTATTTATACATATATTTGTATAAACATATAAATATGTATACAGACTACTGTATAAACATACAAATATTATTTACAGTCATCTGTATAAATATATAAATATTATTTATACAGATATCTGTGTAAACATATAAATATTTATACAGATATCGGTATAAACATATAAATATTTATACAGATATTTGTATTAACATATAAATGTTTATACAAATATCTCTATGAGCATATAAATATTTATAGAGATATCTGTATAAACATGTAAATATTATTTATACAGATACCTGCATAAACATATAAATATTATTTATGCATATATCTATACAAACACACAAATATTCTTCATATAGATATCTGTATAAACATATAAATATTACTTATACAGATTACTGTAAAAACATATAAATATTATTTATACAGATATCTGTGTAAACATATAAATAATATTTATACAGATATCTCCATAAACATATAAATATTATTTATACAGATATCTGTATAAACATATAAACATTATTTATACAGACGTCTGTATAAACATATAAATAATAATTATGCAGATATCTGAATAAACATATAAATAATATTTATACAGATATCTGTATAAACATAAATACGATTATACAGAGATCTGTATAAACATATAAATATGATTTATGCAGATATCTTTATAAATCATATAAATATGATTTATACAGATATCTGTATAAATATATAAATATGATTTATACAGATATCAGTATAAACAGATAAATGTGATTTATACAGATATGTATATAAACAGATAAATGTGATTTATACAGGTATCTGTATAAACAGATAAATATGATTTATACAGGTATCTATCTGTATAAATAGATAAATATGATTTATACAGATATCTGTATAAATAGATAAATATGATTTATACAGATATCTGTATAAATAGATAAATATGATTTATACAGATATATGTTTAAACACACAAATATTATTTATACAGATATATGTATAAACTAATATTTATACAGATAAATGTATAAACAAATAAATATTTATGAATGTATCTGTATAAATATATAAATATTTATACACATATCTGTATTAACATAAATATTATTAATACAGATATCTGTAGATACATAAAATTTTTATTTATACAGATATCTCTATAAACATAAATATTATTTACAGATATCTGTATAAACATATAAATATTATTTATACAGATACGTGTAGAAACATATAAATATTATTTATACAGATATCTGTTTAAACATATAAATATTATTTATACCGATACCTGTCTAAACATATAAATATTATTAATACAGATATCTGTTTAAACAAATAAATATTTATACAGATTACTTTATAAACATGTAAATATTATTTATACAGATATCTGTACAAACATATAAATATTATTTATACAGATATCTGTATAAACATATAAATATTATTCATACAGATATCTGTATAAACATATAAATATGATTTATACAGATATCTGTATAAACATATAAATATTATTTATTCAGATATAGGTTTAAACACCCAAATATTATTTATACAGATATCTGTATAAACGTATAAATATTTATACAGATATCAGTATATACAAATAAATATTTTTAAAGATATCTGTATAAATATATAAATATTTATACAAATATGTGCATTAACATAGAAATACTATTTATACAGATATCTGTGTAAATATAAAAATATTATTTATACAGGTATCTGTATAAACATAAAAATATTATTTATACAGATATCTGTATAAACACATAAATATTATTTA
Organism: Pan paniscus; assembly: GCF_029289425.2. Taxonomy (NCBI): domain Eukaryota; kingdom Metazoa; phylum Chordata; class Mammalia; order Primates; family Hominidae; genus Pan; species Pan paniscus. Next base: position 1,114,489 of record NC_073271.2, read on the forward strand.
TACAGGTATCTGTATAAACATATAAATATTATTTATACAAATATCTGCATAAATCTATAAATATTATTTATACAGACACCTGTATAAACATATAAATATTATTTATACAGATATCTCTATAAACAAATAAATATTTATACAGATTACTTTATAAACCTATAAATATTATGTATAGAGACATCTGTATAAACATATACATATTATTTATACAGATATCCGTATATACATTTAGATATTTATACAGATATCTGTATAAATCTATAAACAGTTATTCAGATATCTGTATTAACATATAAATATTTACACAGATATCTGTATGACCATATAAATATTTATACAGATATCTGTATAAACATATAAATACTATTTATAGAAATATCTGTATAAAGATATAAATAGGATTTATACATATATCTGTATAAAAAAATAAATATTATTTATACTCATTTCTGTAAAAACATACATATTATTTATTCAGATATCTGTATAAAAATATAAATATTTTTATACAGATATCTGTATAAATATATAAAAATTATTCATAAAGATATCTTATAAACATGTAAATACTATTTGTACATTTATCTGTATAAGCATATAAATAATATTTATACAGGTATCTGTATAAACATGTAAGTATTTATACAAATATCTGTATAAACATGAAAAGATTTATACATATATCTGTATAAACATGTAAATATTTATAAAGATATCTGTATAAACATAAATATTATTTATACAGATATCTGTATATACACATAAATATTATTTATAAAGATATCTACATTAACATATAAATATTATTTATACACATATCTGTATTAACATATAAATATTATTTATACAAGTATCTGAATAAACATGTAAGTATTATTTTTACAGATATCTGTATAAACCTATAAATATTATTTATAGAGATATCTGTATAAACATATAAATATTATTTATACAAACATCTGTATAAACGTATAAATATAATTTATACAGACATCTGTGTAAACATATAAATATTACTCATACAGATATCTGTATAAACATAGAAATATTATTTATTCATATATCTGTGTAAACTTATAAATATGTGTACAGATATCTGGATAAACATATAAATATTTATGCAGATATCTGTATAAACATATAAATATTATTTATACAGATATCTGTACAAACATATAAATATTATTTATACAGATGTCTGTATAAACCTATAACTATTATTTATACACATAGGTGTATAAACATATAAATATTATTTATTCAGATATCTGTTTAAACATCTAAATATTACGTATACAGATATCTGCATAAACACATAAATGTTTTTTATACAGATATCTGTATAAACAAATAAATGTTTATACAGCTTACTGTGTAAACATAAATATTATTTATACAGATATCTGTATAAACATAGAAATATTATTTATACAGATATCTGTATAAACATATACATATTAATACAGATATCTGTATACACACATAAGTATTTATACAGATATCTGTATAAACATATAAATATTATTTATACAGATATCTGTATAAACATTTAAATTTTTTTTGTGGATATCTTAATAAACATATAAATAGTATTTATACAGATATGTGTATCAACATAAGAAATATTTGTACAGTTTACTATATAAGCATACATATATTTATACAGATGTCTGTATAAAAATATAAATATTTATATAGATATCTGAATATACCTATAAATATTGTTTATACAGATATCTCTATAAACATATAAATACTATTTATACAGACATCTGTATAAACATATAAATATTATTTATACAGATATCTGCATAAACATATAAATATTATTTATACAGATATCTGCATAAACTTGTAAACATTATTTATACAGATATCTCCATAAACATATAAATATTATTAATACAGATATCTGTGTAACCATTTAGGTATTATTTATACAGATATCTGTAGAAGCCTATAAATACTATTAATACTGATATTTGTATAAGCATATAAATATTATTTATACAAATATCTGTAAAAATATATAAATATTATTTATGCAGATATATGTATAAACATGTATATTAATAAAGGTATTTTTTATAAAAATATATATATTAATACAGTTATCTCTATAAAGATATAAATATTTATGCAGATATCTGTATAAACATATAAATATTTTTCTACACATATCTGCATAAACATCTAAATATTATTTGTACAGATATCTGTATAAACATAAACATATTATTTATACAGATATGTGTATAAATTTATAATATTATTTATACAGATATGTGTATAAACATGTAAATGTTATTTATATGGATATCTATGTAAACATGTAAATATTACTTATGCAGATATCTGCGCAAACATATAAATATTTATACAGATAACTGTATAAAAATATAAATATTTATACACATAACTGTATAAACATATAAATATTTATACAGACAGCTGTGTAAACATATAAATATTTATGCAGATATCTCTATAAACATATAAATATTTATACAGATATTTGTATAAACCTATAAATATGATTTATACAGATATCTGTATAAACATATAAACATGACTTATACAGATATCTGTATAAACATGAGTATGATTTATACAGATATCTGTATAAACATATAAATATGATTTATACAGATATCTGTATAAATATATACATATGATTTATACAGATATCGGTATAAACTTATACGTATGATTTATACAGATATCTGTATAAACATATAAATATGATTTATACAGATATCGGTATAAACATATATATATTACTTACACAGATGTCTGTATAAACATATAAATATTTATACAGATATGTGTATAAACTTATAAATATTTATACATATATCTGTATGAACATCAAAATATTTATGCAGATATCTGTATGAACATAAAATAATTTAAACAGATAACTGTATAAACCTATAAATATTATTTCTGCAGATATCTGTATAAACATAAATATTATTTGCAGCGATATCTGTATAAACATATAAATATTATTTATACACATATCTGTATACACATATAAATATGATTTACACAGATATCTGTATACACGTATAAATATTATTTATACAGATATCTGTAGAAACATATAAATATTACTTATACAGATATCTTCATGAATGTATAAATAGTTTTATACAGATATCTCTTTAAACATATTATTTATACAGTTTTCTGTATAAACATGTAAATATTATTTATAGATATCTCTGTATAGACAAGTAAATATTATTTATACAGACATCTGTAGGAACATATAAATATTATTTATACAGACATCTGTAAAAGCAGATAAATATTATTTATGAACACATCAGTATAAGCATATAATTATTATTTATAGAGACATCTGTATAAACATATAAATATTATTCATACAGACATCTGTATAAACATATAAATATTACTTATAGAGACATCTGTATAAATATATAAATATTATATATACAGATATCTGTATAAACATATAAATATTATTCATACAGACATCTGTATAAACATATAAATATTACTTATAGAGATATCTCTATAAATATATAAATATTATATATACAGATATCTGTATAAACATATGAATATTATTTACACATATATCTGTATAAGCATATAAATATTACTTATACAGATACCTGTATAACCATATAAATATTATCTATAAAAATATCAGCATTAACATGTGTATTATTTATACAGATGTCTGTATCAACATATAAATATTATTTATACAGATATCGGTATAAAAATATAAATATAATGTATATGGATATATGTATAAATATATAAATATTATTTATACAGATATCTGTATAAATATATAAATATTACTTGTACAGATATCTGTGTGAACATGTAAATATTTATACAGATATCTGTATAAACATATAAATATTTATACAGATAACTACATAAACATATGAATATTTATACAGATATCTGTATAAACATATAAATATGTATACAGGTATCTGTATAAACATATACTTGTTATTTATAGAAGTATCTGTATAAACATATGAATATTATTTATACAGATATCTATATCAACATATAAATTTTACTTATAAAGTTATCTGTATAAACATATAAATATTATTTATAGAGATATCTGTATAAACATATAAAAATTTATGCATATATATGTATTAACATATAAATATTATTTACAAAGATATGTTTATGGACATATAAATATTATTTATACACATATCTGTATAAACATGTAAATATTATTTACACAGATATCTGTATAAACACATAAATATTATTTATACACATATCTGTATAAACATATGAATATTTATAGAGTTTACTTTGAAAATATTTAAATATTTATACAGATATGTCTGTAAAAATATAAATATTTATGCAGATATCTGTATAAACATATAAATATTATTTACAGTTATATCTGTATAAACACTTAAATGTTATTTATAAAGATAGCTGCATAAACTCATAAATATTATATATGTAGAAATCTGTATGAACATATAAATATTATTTTTACAGATATCTGCATAAACATATAAATATTACTTATACAGATATCTCTATAAACTGGTAAATATTATTGATTCAGATATCTGTATAAACATATACGTATTATTTATAGAGATATCTGTATAAGCATATTAATGTTATTTATACAGATATCTGTAAAAGCATACAAAATATTATTTATACAAATATCTGTAAAAAAATATAAATATTATTTTTACAGATATGTGTATAAACATATAAATACAGATAATTGCATTAACATATAAATATTAATACAGATATCTGTATAAACACATAAATTATTATAGACATATCTGTATAAACATATAAATATGGTTTACACAGATATATGTAAAAATATAGTTACTTGTTATACAGATATCTGTATAAACATATAAATACTATTTATACAGATTTCTGTATAAACATATAAATACTATTTACACAGATTTCTGTATAATCATATAAATATTATTTGATCAGATATCTGTTTAAGCATACAAATATTATTTATAAACATATCCGTATAAACATATAAATATTATTTATACTGATATCTTTATAAACATGTAAATATTATTTATACAGACATCTGCATAAACATATAAATATTATGTATACAGACATCTGTAAAAACATATAAATATGTATACAGACATCTGTAAAAAAATATAAATATTATTTACACACACAACTGTCTAAGCATATAAATACTATTTATAGAGATATCTGCATAAACACAGAAATATTACTTACACAGATATCTGTATAAACATATAAATATTATTTATACAGCTATCTGTATAAGCATATAAATATTAGTTATACAGATATCTGCAGAAGCATATAAATATTATTTATACAGTTATCGGTATAAACATATAAATATTATTTATGCAGACATCATTATAAACGTTTAAATGTGATTTATACAGATATCTGTATCAGCATATAAATATTATTTATACAGATATCTATATAAGCATATAAATATTATTTATACAGCTATCTGTGTAAGCATAAAAATATATATAGAGATATGTGCATAAACATATAAATATTTATACAGATATGCATATTAACATGTAAATATTATTTATACAGACATCTGTATAAACATCAATATTATTTATACAGATATCTGTATAAACATATAAATATTATTTATACAGATATCTGTATAAACATATAAATATTATTTATACAGATATCTGTATAAACATATAAATATTTATACAGATAAGTGTATAAACATATAAATGTTATTAATACATATATCTGTATAAACATATAGATATTAATTGTACAGATATCTGTTTAAACATATCAATATTATTTTTGCAGATGTCTGTATAAACATATAAATATTATTTATACAGATATATGTATAAACAGATAAATATTTATACATATTTCTGTATAAACATATAAATATTATTTATACAGACATCTCTATAAACTTATAAATATTATTTATACAGATATCTGTATAAACATATAAATATAGAGATATCTGTATAAACATATAAATATTTTTACAGATATCTGTATTAACATATTAATATTTATACAGATATCTGTATGAACATATAAACATTTATGCAGATATCTATATAAACATATAAATATTATTTATACAAATATTTGTATAAAGTTCAAAATATTATTTATAGAGGTATCTGTATAAGCATATAAACATTATTTATACAGGTATCTGTATAAACATATAAATATTATTTATACAGATATCTGTATAAATATAACTATTGTTAATACAGATATCTATATAAACATATAAATATTATTTAGACAGATATCAGTATAAACATATAAATATTATTTAGACAGATATCTGTATAAACATATAGATATTATTTATACAGATATTTGAATAAACATATAAGTTTTTATAGAGATATCTTGACAAACAAGTAAATATTTATACAGATATCTGTATGAACATATAAATAAGTATACAGATATCTGTAAACATATATATATTATATATACATATATTTGTAGAAACATATAAATATTATTTGAACAGATATCTGTATCAACATATAAATATTATTTATGCTGATATGTGTATAAACATATAAATATTATTTCTACAGACATCTGTATAAACATGTAAATATTATTTATACAGACATCTACATAAACATATAAATGTTATTTACACAGACATCTGTAAAAACACATAAAGATTATTTATACTCACAACTCTAAAAGCACATAAATATTATTTATAGGGACATCTGTATAAATATATAAAAATTATTTATACAGACGTCTGTATAAACAGAGAAATATTACTTACACTGATATCTGCATAAACATAACAATATTATTTATACAGATATCTGTATAAACATTTAAATATTATTTATACAGATATCTGTATAAGCATATAAATATTAGTTACACAGATATCTGCATAAGCATTTAAATATTATTTATACAGATATGGGTATAAACATATAAATATTATTTCTACAGATATCTGTATCAATATATAAATATTATTTATACAGACATCGTTATAAACATATAAATATGATTTATACAGATATCTATATAAGCATATGAATATTATTTATGCAGATATCGGTAAAAACATATAAATATTATTTATACAGATATCTGTATCAACAAATAAATATTATTTATACAGATATCTGTGTAAGCATAAAAATATGTATACAGATATGTGCATAAACATATAAATATTTATACAGATATTCGCATTAACATGTAAATATTATTTATACAGACATCAGTATAAACAAATAAATATTACTTATACAGATATCTGTATAAACTTATAAATATTATTTATACAGATATCTGTATAAACATATAAATATTTATACAGATGACTGTATAAACATATAAATATTATTTATGCAGATACTTTATAAAAATATAAATAATATTTATACAGATATCTGTATAAATATATAAGTATTATTTCTACAGATATCTGTATAAACATATAAATATTTATACAAATATCTGTATAAACATATAAATATTATTTATACAGATATGTGTATAAACATTTAAATAATATTTATACAGACATCCGTATAAACATGTAAATATTATTTATACAGACATCCGTATAAAGATATAAATATTATTTACACAGACATCTGTAAAAACACATAAATATTATTTATACTCACAACTGTATAAGCATATAAATATTCCTTATAGAGGCATCTGTATAAATATATAAATATTATTTATACAGACATCTGGATAAACATAGAAATATAATTTATACAGATATCTGTATAAACATAGAAATATTATTTACACAGATATCTGTATAATCATATAAATATGATTATACAGATATCTATATAAGCATATAAATATTATTTATACATATATCAGTATAAACATATAAATATTATTTATACCGAAATCTGTATCAACATATAAATATTGTTTATACAGATATCTGTGTGAACATATAAAATATATACAGATGTCTGCATAAATATAAAAATATTATTTATAGAGATATACCTGTATAATCTAATAAATACTATTTATACTGATATCTGCATAAACATATAAATATTATTTATACAGATATCAGTATAAACATATAAATACTTTTTATACAGATATCTGTATAAACCTATAAATATTATTTATAGAGATATCTGTATAATCATATAAATATTATTTATAGAGGTAACTGTTTAAACATATAAATATTATTTATACAGATATCTGTGAAAACATATAAACATTATACATACAGATGTGTGTATAAACATAAATATTTATACAGATATCTGTAGAAACATATAAATATTTATAGAGAAATCTGCATTAACATCTAAATTTTTATACTGTTATCTGTATGAACATATAAATGTTTACACAGATATCTGTATAAAAATATAAATATTATTTATAAAGATATCTGTATAAACATATAAATATTATTATACAGATATCTTTATAAACATATAAATATTATTTTTTACAGATATCTGTATAAACATAAAAATATTTTTAAAGATACAAGTATAAACATAAATATTATTTATACAGCTATCCGTACAAACAGATAAATATTATTGATACAGATATCTGTAAAAACATATAAATATTATTTGAAGAGATATCTGTATAAACATAAAAATATTATTTATACAGATATCCGTATAAACATATAAGTAATTACACATATATGTGTATAAACACATAAATATTTATACAGATATCGGTATGAACATGTAAATATTCATAAAGTTATCTGTATGAACATATAAATATTATTTGTAGAGATATCTGTATCAACATATAAATATTATTTATACAGATATTGTTATAAACATATAAATATGATTTATACTGATATCTATATAAGCATATAAATATTATTTATACAGATATTGGTATAAACATATAAATATTATTGATTCAGATATCTGTATCAACATATAAATATTATTTAAACAGATATCTGTGTATACAAATAAATATGTATACACAGTTATCTGCATAAACATGTATTTATACAGATATCTGTATAAACATATAAATATGTATACAGATATCTGTATTAACATGTAAATATTATTTATACAGATATCTGTATAAACATATAAATATTATTTATACACATACCCTTATAAACATATAAATATTTATACAGTTATCTGTATAAACATATAAATATTATTTAAACAGGTATCTGTATAATCATATAAATATTATTATACAGATATCTGTATAAACATATCAATATTATTTATACAGATATCTGTACAATCATATAAATATTATTTATACAGATAGCTGTTTAAGCATACAAATATTTTTTATACAGATATCTGTATAAACATATAAATATTATTTATGCTGATATGTGTATAAACATATAAATATTGTTTTTAGAGTTGTCTATATAAGCATATAAATATTTATACAGATATCTGTATAAACATATAAATATTTATACAGATATCTGTATAAACATATAAATATTTATACAGATATCTGTATAAACATATAAATATTTATACAGATATCTGCATTAACATATAAATATTTATACAGATATCTGTATTAATATATAAATCTTTATACAGATATCTGTATGAACATATAAATATTTAAACAGATATCTGTATAAACATATAAATATTATTTTTAAAGATATCTGTATGAACACATACATATTATTTATACAGTTACCAGTAAAAACATAAAAATTATTTATAGACATATCTGTATGGACATATAAATATTATTTATACAGATATCTGTATAAACATATATATATTATTTGAAGAAATATGTGTATAAACATATAAATATTATTTACATAGATATCTGTATAAACATATAAGTATTTACACAGATATGTGTATAATCATATAAATATTTATACAGCTATCTTTATGAACGTATAAGTACTTATACAGATATCTGTATAAACATAGAAATATTATTTATTCAGATATCTGTTAAAATATATAAACATTATTTATACAGTATCTGTATAAGTATATAAATATTAGTTATACATATGTCTGTATAAGCATATAAATATTATTTATACAGATATCGGTATAAACATATAAATATTATTTGTACAGATAACTGTATCAACATATAAATATTATTTATACAAACATAGTTATAAAAATATAAATATGATTTATACAGATATCTATATAAGCATATGAATATTATTTATACAGATATCGGTATAAACATATAAAGATTATTTTTACAGACATCTGTATCAACATATAAATATTATTTAAGCAGATATCTGTGTATACATATAAATATGTATACACAAATATCTGCATAAAAATGTAAATATTTATACAGATATCTGTATAAACATATAAATATTTATACGGATATCTGTATTAACATGTAAATATTATTTATATGTATGTCTGTATAAACATATAAATATTATTTATACAGATATTTTTATAAACATATGAATATTTATACAGATACTTTTATAAACAGATAAATATTTATACACTTAACTCTATAAACATATAAATATTTATAGAGATAACTGTATGAACATATAAATATTTATAGAGATAACTGTATAAACATGTAAATATGTATACAGATATCGGTATAAACATATAAATATTATTTATACAGATATCTGTATAAATATGTAAATATTATTTATACTGATATCTGTATAAACATATAAATATTAGTTATGCAGATATCTGTATAAACATATAAATATTATGTATACAGATATCTGTATAAGCATATGAATATTCTTCATACAGATATTTGTATAAGCATATAATTATTACCTATATAGATATCTGTAAACATATAAATATTATTGTTACAGATATCTGTAAAACATATAAATATTAATTATGCAGATATCTGTATAAACATCAATATTATTTAAATAGATATCTGTATAAATATAAATATTATTCATAGACATATCTGTATAAACATGTAAATATTGTTTATACAGATATTTGTATTAACATATAAATATTACTTACACAGATATCTGCATAAACATATAAATATATATACAGATATCTGTATATACCTATAAATATTTATAGAGATATCTGTATGAACTTATAAAAATTTATAAAAATATCTTTATGAATATATACATATTATTGATAGTGATATTTGTATACACATATTAATATTATTTACACAGATATCTGTATAAATATATGAATACTATTTATGCAGATATCGGTATAAACATATAAATATTATTTATACAGATACCTGTACAAACTTATAAATATTATTTATACAGATATCTGAGTAAACATATAGATATTATTTATACAGATATCTGTATAAAAATTTAAATATTTATACAGACAACTGTATAAACATATAAATATTTATACAGATAATTGTATAAACATATAAATATTTATACAGTAAGCTGTATAAACAAATAAATATTTATACAGTTGTCTGTGTAAACATATAAATATTTATACAGTTATCTGTATAAACATATAAATATTATATCTACAGATATCTGCATAAACATATAAATGTTATTTACAAATATCTCTTTAAACATATAAATATTATTTATACAGATGTCTGTATAAACATATAAATATTATGTGTACAGATTTCTGTAAAAACATATAAATATTATGTATACAGATTTCTGTAAACATATATATATTATTTTCACGCATATCTGAATAAACATATAAATATTATTTATACAGATATGTGTATAAACACAAAAATAGTACTTATTCAGATATCTGTATTAACACTAAATATTATTTATACATATATCTGTATAGACATATAAATATTATTTATACCAAGATCTGTATAAACATTTAAATATTATTAACACAGATATCTGTATAAATATATAAATATTCTTTATACACATATCTGAATTAACATACAAATATTATTTATACAGATATCTGTATAAACATATAAATATTATTTATACAGATATCTGTTTAAAAATACAAATATTATTTATACAGATATCTGTATAAACATATAAAGAATTTACATTTACTGTATAATCATATAAATATTTATACAGGTATCTGTAAAAACATATAAATATTTATAAAAATATCCCCATAAACATATGAATATTATTTATACAGATATCTGCATAAACATGTAAATATTATTTATACAGACATCTGAATAAACATATAATTATTAATTGTACAGATATCTGTATAAATGTATAAATATTATTTATACAGATATCTGAATAACATATAAGTATTATTTATACTGATATCGGTATAAACATGTAAATATTACTTATACAGATACCTCTATCAATATATAAACATTATTTATACAGATATCTGTATAAAACTAAAAACATTATTTATATAGATATCTGTATAAACCTATCAATATTATTTATACAGATAGCTGTATAAACAGATAAATATTATCAATACAGATATCTGTATAAACATATACATATTATTTATTCTGCTATGTGTATATAAATATAAATATTATTTAGACAGCTATCTGTATATACATATAAACATTATATATACAGATAGCTGTATAAACCTATAAATATTATTTATACAGATATCTCTATAAATATATGAGTATTATTGATGCAGATATCTGTATAAACTTATAAATATTATTTACACATATATTTGTATAAACGTATAAATATTATTTATGCAGATATCTGTTTATACATACAAGTATTATTTATACAGATATCTGTATAAACATATAAATATTTGTACAGTTTACTGTATAAACATATAAATATTTATACAGATATCTGTAAAAACATATAAATATTTATAAAGATATCTCTATAGACTTACAAATATTATTTATACAGTTATCTGTATGAACTTATAAATATTATTTATACAGATATATGTATAAACATATAAATATTATTTATACAGATACCTGCATAAACATATAAATATTATTTATACAGACATCTGAATAAACATATAAATATTATATATACCGATGTCTGTATAAACATAAATATTAATTATAAAGATATCTGTTTAAACTTGCAAATATTATTTATACAGATATCTGTATAATCATGTAAATATCGGTACAGTTTACTGTATAAACTTATAAATATTTATTCAGATATCTATATAAACATACAAATATTTATACAAATATCTGTATAGACATAAATATTATTTACACAGATATCTGTATGAACATACAAATATTATTTATATAGGTATCTGTATAAACATATAAATATTATTTATACCTATATCTCTATAAACATATAAATAATATTTATAGAGATATTTGTATAAACATACAAATATTATTTATATAGACATCTGCATAAAAGTATAAACATTATTTATACACATATCTGTATAAGAATATAAATATTATTTATACAGATATCTGTATAATCATATAAGTATTATTTATACAGATATCTGTATAAACAAATAAATATTATTTTTACAGACATCTGTATAAAAATAAAAATATTATTTATACTGACACCCTTCAAAATATATAAATAATATTTTTACACACATCTGCATAAGCATATAAATATTATTTATAGAGACTTCTGTATAAATATATAAATATTATTTATACAGACATCTGTATAAACATATAAATATTATTTATACACATATCTCTATAAACATATTAACCTTATTTATATATATCTGTATAAACACAAATACTTTTTATACAGATATCTGTATAAACATATAGATATTGTGTATACACATATCTATATAAAAATATAAATATTATTTATACAAATATCTGTATAAAAGTGTAAATATCATTTATACAGATATCTGTATAAACATATTAATATTATTTATACAGATCTCTCTATAAACATATAAATACCATTTATACAGATATCTGTATAAACATATGAATATTATTTATACAGATATCTGTATAAACCTATAAACACTATTTATACAGATGTCTGTATAAACCCATAAATATTATTTATACAGATATTTGTATAAACATATAAGTATTATTTATACAGATATCTGTATAAACTGAAATATTATTTATACAGATATATGTATAAACTTATAAATACTATTTTTACCGGTATCTGTATAAATATATATATATTATTTATGCAGATATCTTTTTAAACATACAAATATTATTTTTACAGACATATGTATAAACATATAAATATTTGTAAAGTTTACTGTATAAACATATAAATATTTACACATATATCTCTATAAACATATATATCTAAAGATATCTGTGTAGACATATAAATATTATTTACACAGATATCTGTATAAACATATAAATATTATTTATACAGATATCTCTATAAACTTATAAATATTATTTATACAGATATCTGTATAAACATATAAATATTGTATATACAGACATCTGTATAAATATATAAATATTATTTATACAGAGATCTGAATAAATATATACATATGATTTATACAGTCATCTGTGCAAACATATAAACATTATTTATACAGATATCTGTATAAACATAGTAATATTATATTTACAGATATCTCTATAAACATATACATATTTAGACCGATATCTGTATAAACATATAAATATAATTTATACAGATATCTGAATAAATATATAAATATTATTTATACAGATATCTTTAAAAACATATAAATATTATTTACACAGACATTTGCATAAACGTGTAAATATTTATACATATATGTTTATAAACATATAAATATTTCTACAAATATCTGTATGAACTTATAAACATTTATACAGATATCTGTATAAACATATAAATATTATTTATACAGTTATCTGTATAAACATATAAATATTATTTATACACTTATCTGTATAAACATATAAATATTATTTATACAGTTATCTGTATAAACATATAAATATTACTTATACAGATTTCTGTATAAACATATAAACATTGTTTATAAAGATATCTGTATAAACATACAAATATTATTTATGCCGATATCTGTAAAATCATATAAATATTATTTATACAGTTATCTGTTTAAAGATACAAATATTATTTATCCTGATATCTGTATAAATATATAAATATTTTTACAGTTTACTGTATAACAAAAAATATTAATACAGATACCTGTAAAAACATATAAATACTATTTATACAGATATCTGTATAACCATATAAATATTCTTTATACAGATATCTGTATAAACATATAAATATTATTTATACAGATATCTGTATAAACTATAAATATTATTTATACAGATAGCTGTAAAAACATATAAATAGTATTTATATAGATATGTCTTTAACTACAAAAATATTATTTATAGAGATATCTGTATACACTTATAAAAATTATTTATAAAGATATCTGAATTAACATGCAAATATTATTTATACAGTTATCTGTAAACATATAAATATTATTCATACAGACATCTGCTTAAACATACAAATATTATTTATACAGATATCTGTATAAACATATAAATATTTTACACTTTACTGTTTGAACTTGTAAATATTTATACAGATATCTATAAAAACATAAATATTTATAAACATATCTCTATAAACATGTAAATATTATTTATACAGATATCTGTATAAACATATAAATATTATTTATACAGATATCTGTTTAAACATATGAATATTTTTCATACAGATATCTGTATAAACATATAAATATTATTTACACAGATATCTGAATAAACCTATATATATTATTTATACTGATATCGGTATGAACATATAGACATTCTTTATACACATGTCTGTATAAACATATAAAGATTATTTATACAGATCTGTATAAAAGGATAAACATTATTTACAGATGTATGTATAAACGTTTAAATATTATTTATACAGCTATCTGTATAAAATTATGAATATTATTTATACAGATATCTGTTTAAACATACAAATAGTATTTATAGAGGTATCTGTATAAACATATAAATATTTGTACAGTTTGCTGTATAAACATTTAAATATTTATACAGATATCTGTATAAACCTGTAAATATTTATACGTATATCTGCATAAACATATATTTATAAAGACATCTGTATAGGCATATAAATATTATTTAAACAGATATCTGTATAAACATATAAATATTATTTACACAGATAATTGTAGAAACCTATAAATATTATTTACCCTGATATCTGTATAAACATATAAATATTATTTACACAGATATCTCTAAACATATAAATATTATTTATACAGATATGTGTATAAACGTATAAATATAATTTATACATATATCTGCATAAACTTATAAATATTATTTATACAGATATCTGTATAAACATGTATATAGTATTTACAGACATCAGTATAAACATATAAATATTATTTATACAGACATCTGTAAAAACATATAAATATCATTTATACACACATCTCTATAAGCTTATAAATATTAATTATAAAGACATCTGTATAAATATACAAATATTATTTATACGGGCATCAGAATAAACATATACATATTATTTATACAGACATCGGTGTAAACATATAAATATTATTTTTAAAGATATCTGTATAAACATATTAATATTATTCATACAGATATCTGTATGAAAACATAAATATTTATAAAGTTATCTGTATAAACATACAAATATCATTTATACAGATATATGTATAAACATATAAATATTATTTATACAGATATCTGTGTAAACATATGAATATTATTTATACAGATATTTGTATAAACATATAAATATTATTTATACAGATATCTCTATAAACTTATAAATATTACTTATACAGATATCTGTATAAACATATAAATATTATTTATACAGATATCTGTATTAACATATAAATATTATTTATACAGATATCTATATTAACATATAAATATTATTTATACAGATAAATGTATAAACTTAAAATTATTATTTATACTGATATCTGCATAAAGATATAAATATTATTTATACAGATATCTGCATAAACATATAAAGATTATTTATACAGATATCTCTTTAAACATATAAACATTATGTATACAGATATCTGTATAAACATATGAATATTATTTATACAGATACCTGTATAAACTTATCAATATTATTTATACTAATATCTGCATAAACATATAAATATTATTTAAACAGATATCTGTGTAAACATGTAAACATTATTTATACAGATACCGGTACAAACCTATAAATATTATTTATACAGATATCTGTAAATATATAAATATTATTTATGCAGATATCTGTTTAAACACACAAATATTATTTATACAGATATCTGTATAAACATATAAATATCTGTACAGTTTAATGTATAAACACATAAATATTTGTGCAGATATCTGTAAAAAACTACAAATATTTATAAAGACATCTCTATAGACATATAAATATTATTTATACAGATGTGTGTATAAACATATAAATATTATTTATACAGATGTCTGTATAAACAAATAAATATTATTTATACAGGTGTCTGTATAAACCTATAAATATTATTTATACAGATATCTGTATAAACATATAAATATTATTTAGACAGATATGTGTATAAACATATAAATATTATTTATACATATATTTGAATAAACATTTAAATATTATTTATCCTGATATCTGTATAAACATATAAATATTATTTATACAAATATCTGCTTAAACTTACAAATATTATTTATACAGATATCTGTATTATGATATAAATATTTGTACAGTTTACTGTATAAACATATCAATATTTATTCAGATATCTGTATAAACATACAAATATTTACAAAAATATCCATATAGACATAAAAATATTATTTACACAGATATCTGTATAAACATAAAAATATTATTTAGAGAGATATCTGTATAAACAAATAAATATTATTTGTACCAATATCTGTATAAACATAAATATTATTTATAGAAATATTTGTATAAAATTATAAATATTATTTATATAGATATCTGCATGAATATATAAATATTATTTATACAGATATCTGTATAAGCATATAAATATTATTTATACTGATATCTGTATAAACATATAAATGTTATTTATACCGATACCTCTATAAACATAGAAATATTATTTATACAGATACCTGTATAAACATATAAATATTATTTAAACAGATATCTGTATAAACATATTAATATTATTTAAACAGATATCTGTATTAACATATAAATATTATTTATAGCATTATCTGTATAAAGATATAAATACTATTTATACAGATATCTGTATATATATATGAAGATTACTTATAAAGACACCTGTATAAACAGATAAATATTATTTACACAGACATGTGCATAAGCATATAAATATTTTACCGACATCTGTATAAACATATAAGTATTATTTATACAGACATCTGTATAAACATATAAATATTACATATACAGATAACTGTATAATCATAAAAATATGATTATACAGTTATCTGTGTAAACATATAAATATCAAAGTACACAAAATATATTATATACTCTACATAAAATAACAAAGTACACCAAA
Source organism: Pan paniscus (assembly GCF_029289425.2). Taxonomy (NCBI): domain Eukaryota; kingdom Metazoa; phylum Chordata; class Mammalia; order Primates; family Hominidae; genus Pan; species Pan paniscus. The sequence goes on from NC_073271.2 coordinate 1,133,055, forward strand.
TATATAATATACACGGTACATAAAGGATCAAAGTACACCAAATATATTATATTCTGTAGATAAAATATCAAAGTACTCCAAATGTATATTATATATTGTAAGTGAAATATCACAGTACACCAAATATATATTATATACAGTATATAAAATATCAAAGTACAGCAAATATATATTATGTACTCTACATAAAATATCAAAGTACAGCAAATACATATTATGTACTGTACATAAAATATCAAGGTACAGCAAATATATATTAAATAGTGTGCATAAAGTATCGAAGTACACAGAATACATACTATACACTGTACGTAAAATATCAAATACAGCACATATATATTATACACTGTTCACAAAAGATCAATGTACACCATATATATTATATACGGTATATAAAATATCAAGTTACACCAAATATATTATATACCGTATATAATATTTCAAAGCACACCAAATATATATTATAGACTGTACATAAAATATCAAAGTAAAGCAAATATCCATTTACTGTACAAAAAATGTCAAAGTAAAACCAATATATATTATATACTGTACATAAAATATCAAAGTACATCAAATATATATTATATACTGTATATAAAATATGAAAGTATACCAAATATATATTGTACACTGTACATGAAATATCATGTTACACCAAATATATATTATATGCTGTACATAAAATATCAAAGTTCGCCAAATACACATTTTATAGTTTACATAAAATATCAAAGTACACAAAAAATACATTATATACTGTACATAAAATATCAAAGTACACCAAATATATATTATATACTACACATAAAATATCAAATTACACGAAATGAATAATACATACCGTACATAAAATATCAAAGAACACTAAATATATATTATATACCGTAGATACAGTGTCACAGTACATCAAATATATAATATATACTGCACATAAAATTTCAAAGTGCAGCATATATTATATTCTCCATAAAAAATATCAAAGTACACCAAATATATATTATATACTGTACCTGAAATATCAAAGTACACCAAATATATATTTTATAGTGTAGATAAAATATCAAAGTAGAACAAGTATGTATTACATCCTGTACATAAAATATCAAAGTACACCAAATATTTATTACATAGTGAATATAAAGTAACAAAGAACAAAAAGTATATATTATATACTGTACAGAAAATATCAATGTACACCAATTATATATTATATAGTGCACATAAAATTTGAAAATGCACCAAATATATATTACATACTGTACATAAAATATCATAGTATACCAAATATATATTATGTACTGTACATAAAATATGGAAGTACAAAAAATATATATTATATACTATACATAAAATCTCAAAGTATACCTAATATGTGTTATATACTGCACATAAAATATCAAAGTACAACAAATATATATTATATAGGGTACAGAAAGTATAAAATACAAAAAATATATATTATACACTGTACAGAAAATATCAATGTACACCAAATATATATCATATGGTGTAAATAAAATATCAAAGTACACCAAAGATATATTATATACTGTACCTAATATATTAAAATAACCCGAATATATATTATATACTGTACATAAATTTCAAAGTACACAAAATATATATTATATACTGTACATAAAATATCAAAGTGCACGAATATATATTATATACTGTACATAAAATATCAAAATACGCCAAATATATATTTTATACTGTACATAAAATATCAAAATACACCAAATGTCTATTAAACACTGTACATAAAATATCAAAGTACACCAAATACATATTATATACTGTACATAAAAGATCACAGTACACCAAATTCAAAGTTTTTACTGCACATAAAGTATCAAAGTACAGCAAATATATAGTATGTAGCTTACATAACATATCAAGGTAAACCAAATTTATATTATATACTGTACATAAAATATCAATGTGCATCAAATATATAATATAGTGTACATAAAGTATCAAATTACACCAAATACATATAATATACTGTACATAATATATAAAATTACAGCATTTATATATTATATATTGTGTATAAAATATCAAAGAACACCATATATATTATATAATGTATATAAAATATCAAAGTACACCAATTATATATTATATACTGTACATAAAATTTCAAAGTACACAAAACATATATTATATAGGGTACTTAAAATATCAAGGTACACCAAACATATATTATATACTGTACATAAAATACAAAACTACACCAAATATATATTATATACCATACATAAAATAAGAAAGTACACACAAAATATATTATATACTGTACATAAAATATCAAAGTATAACTAATATATATTATGTACTGTAAGTAAAATATCAAAGTACACCAAATATAGATTGTATAGTGTATATAAAGTATCAAAGTGCATCAAATGTATATTATATAACGTACAGAAAATATAAAACTACAACAAATATATATTATATACTGGACATAAAATATTAAAGTACACCATGTATAATATACTGTTTATAAAATATCAAATTACAAGAAATAAATTATAGACTGTACATAAAATTTCAAAGTACACCAAATATATATTATATATGGTACATAAAATATCAAAGTACAACAAATATATATTATGTACTGTACCTAAAATATCAAAGTACACCAACTAGATATTATATACTGTACATAAAATACCAACGTACACAAATACATATTTTCTACTGTACATAAAATATCAAAGAACAACAAATAAATATTTTATAAGGTACATAAAATATCAAAGTTCACCTAATATATATTATATGCTGTACATAAAATATCAAAGTACACCAAATATATATTGTATACTGTGCATAAAATATCAAAGTACTCCAAATATATATTATATACTGTACATATAATATCCAAGTATACCACATATATATTATGTACTGTACATAAAATATCAAAGTATACATTATATATATTATATACTGAACATAAAATATCAAAGTGCACCAAATACATATTTTATACTATACATAAAATATCAATGTACAGCAAATAAATATTACATACTGTACATAAAATTTAAGCACACAAAATATATATTATATAGTGTACATAAAGTATCAAAATACACCAAATATATGTACTATACTCTACATAAAATGTCAAAGTACACAAAATATATATTATATACTGTACATAAAATATGAATGTACAACAAATATTTATTTTATACTGTACATAAAATATCAAAGTACACCAAATATATATTATATACTGTACATAAAATCTCAAAGTTCACAAAATGAAGATTATATACTGTATATAAAATATGAAACTACACCAAATATATATTATATAATGTACATAAAATATCAAATTACACCAAATATATATTATATACTGCACATAAAATATCAAAGTACACCAAATATATAGTATATACCGTACATAAAATATCAAATACACCAAGTGAATATTACATACTGTTCCAAAAATATGAAAGTACACCAGATATATATTTTGTAGTATACATAAAATAACAAATTTCACCAAACGAATAATAAACTGTACATGAAATATGAAACTACACCAAATATATATTATATACTGTACATAAAATATCACAGTACACCAAATATATATTATGTACTGAATATAAAGTATGAAAGTACACAAATATATATTATATACTTTACATAAAATACCAAAGGACACGAACTATATAAAATATACTGCACATAGAATATCAAACTACACAAAATAGATATCATATACTGTACATAAAATATCAAAATACACCTAATATATATTATATACTGTACATAAAATATCCATGTACTCCAAATATATTATATACTGTACATAAAATATCAAACTGCACCAAATATATAGTATGTACTGTATAAAATATCAAAGTACACAAATATATTATATACTGTACATAAAATATCAAAGTACACCAAATATATATTCTATGCTGTACATAAAATGTCAAAGTACAACAAATGTATTTTATATACTGTACATAAAATATCAAAGTACACCAAATATATATTGTAAATGGTACATAAAATATCAAAGTACCCCAAATGTATATTTCATACTGTACATTAAAAATTAAGGACACAAAATATATGCTATATAGTGTACATATAGTATCAAAATACACCAAATATATATTTTATACTATACATAAAATATCAAATTATACCAAATATATATTATATACAGTACATAAAATATCAAAGAACACCTAATATACATTATACAGTGTACATAAAGTATCAAAGTACACCAAATATATATTTTGAACTGTACATAAAATATAAAATTACACTAAATATATATTATATACTGAACATAAAATATCAAAGTACACCAAATATATTTTAAATACTGCACATAAATTTTGAAACTCCACAAAATATATATTATATTCTGTACATGAAATATCAAAGTACACCAAATACATATAATATACTATACATAAAAAAGGCACACAAAGTATATATTATATAGTGTACACAAAGTATCAAAATACACCAAATGTATATTATATCATACATAATATATCACAGTACACCATTTATATATTATAAACTACAAATAAAATATCTAAGTACGCGAAATATATATTATACACTCTACATAAAATATCAAAGTACACCAAATCTGTATTATATACTGTACATAAAATATCAAAGTACACAAAATATATATTACATACTGTACATAAAATATCAAAGTACACCATATATATGTTATATGCTGTACCTAAAATATCAAAGTGCACCAAATATATATTATATTTTGTACATAAAATATCAAAGTACACAAAATTTACACTGTTTAATGTACATAAAACCTCAAAATACAGCAAATATATATTATATACTGTACATAAAATATCAAAGTACACTATATATAATATACTGTATATAATATATCAAAATACACCAAATATAATATATACTGTACATAATGTTTCAAAGTACACCATGTATATTATATAGTGTACATAAAATATCACAGTGCAGCAAATATATATTATATAGTGTACATGAAATATCAAAGTACAGCAAATATATATTATATACTGTACATAAAATGTCAAAGTAAAACAACTATATATTATATACCGTACATAAAATATCAAAGCACACCATATATATATTATATACTCTTGATAAATTATTAAACTACACAAAATATATACTATATACTGTGCATAAAATATGAAAGTACACCAAATATATACCGTATAGTTTGCATAAAAAATCATAGTACACTAAATATATATTATATACTGTACATAAAATATCAAAATATACGTAATTTATATTATATACTGAACTTAAATTATCAAAGTGTGCCAAATATATAATATAGTGTAGATAAAGTATCAAAGTACACCAAATATATACTATATACTCTACATAAAATATAAAAGTATAGCAAATATATAGTATACTGTATATAAAATATCAAATTGCACCCAATATATTGTATACTGTAGATAAAATATCAAAGTTCACACAATGTATAGTATATAGTGTACATAAAGTATCAAATTACACCAAATATATATTATGTACTATACATAAAATATTAAAGTGTACTGGATATATATTATTTACTGTACATAAAATATCAAAGTACACCAAATATATATAATATAGTGTATATAAAGTATCAAAGTACACATAATATATATTATATAGTCTACATATAATATCAAAGTACCCAAAATATATATTATATAGTGTACGTAAGATATCAAAGAACACCAAATATATACTACTCACTGTACAAAAAATATTAAAATACACCAAATATATATTATATAATGTACACAAAATATAAAAATAAAACAAGTATATATGTTTTACTGTACATAAAATATGAAAGTATACCATAAATATTATCTAGTGTACATAAAATATCAAAGTACACCAAATGTATATTATATACTATACATGAAACATGAAAGTACCCAAAATACATATTATATACTGTTCATAAAATATCAAAGTACACCAAATATATATTATATACTTTACATAAAATATCAAAGTACACCAAATGTATATTACATACTGTACAGAAAGTATCAAAGTACACCAAAATATATTTTATACTGTACATAAAATATCAAAGTATACCTTATATATTATATACTTTACATAAATGATCAAATTACACCACATATATATTATATACTGTACTTAAAATATCAAAGTACACCAAATATATATTATATACTGTACATAATATATCAAAGTACAACAAATACGTAATATAAACCTTGCATAAAATATCAAATTGCACCAAATATATATTATATACTGTACAAAAAATATCAAAGTACACAAATATATATTATATATTTCACATAAAATATCAAAGTGCACAAAATATATATTATATGTTGCTCATAAAATATCAGCGTACAAAAAATATATATTATATATTGTACAAAAAATGTCAAATTGTACAAAATATATATAGTACATAAAATATCAAAGTACACAAATTATACATTATATTGCACATAAATTATCAAAGTACATCAAATATATATTATCTATTGCACATAAAATATCAAAGTACACAAAATATATATTATATATTATACATAAAATATCAAAGTACACAAATTATATCTTATATATTCTACAAAAAATATCAACATACACAAAATATTTCTTATATATTGTACATAAAACCTCAAAGAACACAAAATAGATATTATATTGTACATAAAATATCAGAGTACACAAATTCTATATCATATATTGTACATAAAATATCAAAGTACACAAAATATATGTTATACATTGTAAAAAAATATTAAAGTAAACAAAATGTATATTATATATAGTACACAATATGTCAAAGTGAACAAAATATGTATAATATATTGTACATAAAATATCAAAGTACACCAAATACATATTATATACTCTACATAAAATATCAAATTACACAAAATATATATTCTATTTTGTATATAAAATATCAAAAAGTACAGAAAATATATATTATATTTTGAACATAAAATAGCAAAGTACACGAAATATATATTATATTATACATAAAATATCAAAGTACCCAAAATATATATTATATATTTTACATAAAATACCAAAGTACACAAAATGTATATTTTATATTGTACATAAAATATCTATGTACGGAAAATATATATATTGCACATAAAATATCAAAGTACACAATATATATGATATATTCTGCATAAAATATCAAAAAGTACACAACATATATATTATATATTTATGTAAAATATAAAAGCACACAAAATATACATTATATACTCTACATTATATATCAAATTACACAAGTTATATATTTTATATTGCATATATAATATCAAAGTACACAAAATATATATTACATATTTCACATGAAATACCAAAGTATACAAAATATATTTTATATATTGCACATAAAATATCAAAGTACACTAAACTTGTAGTGTATATAGCACATAAAACATCAAAGTACACAAAACATATATTATTTATTCCACATAAAATATCAAAGTACACAAAGTATATATTATATATTGCACATAATATATCAAACTACACTAAATATATATAATATATTGTACATAAAATATCAAAGTACACAAAATATATTTTACATATTGTACATATATATCAAAAAGTACACAAAATATATATTATATATTGTATATATTAAATCAAAGTACACAACATATATTATATATTGTACATAAAATATCAAAGTACACAACACATATATTATATAGTATACATAAAATATCAAAGTTCACAAAGTATATATTATACATTATACATAAAATATCAAAGTACACAAAATACATATTATATAATGTACATAAAATATGAAAGTACAAAAAATACATACTATATATTTCACATGAAATATCAAAGTACACAAATAATATATCACATATTCTACATAAAATATCAAAGTACACAAATACATACTATATATTGTACATAAAATATCAAAGTACACAAAATACGAAATATATATTGTACATAAAATGTCAAAGTACACAAAATACATACTATATATTGTACATAAAATATAAAATTACACAAAATAAATACCACATATTGTACATAAAATATCAAAGTACACAAAATACATACTAAATATTGTACATAAATTATCAAAGTACACAAAATATATACTATATATTATACATAAAATATCAAAGTACACAAGAGACATATTATATATTGTATGTAAAATATCAAAGTACACAAAATATATATGATATATTTTAGATTAAATATCAAAGTACACAAAATATATGATATATAGTACCTAAAATATCAAAGTACACAAAATTCATATTCTATATTGTACATTCAATATCATAGTACACAAAATAAATATATATAGTATGAAAAATATCAAAGTTCAGAAATTTTATATAATATATTGTACATAAAATATGAAAGTACAAAAAATATAGTATATATTAGACATGAAATATCAAATTACACAAAATACTTATTATATATTTTACATAAAATATCAAAGTACACAAAATACATATTATATATACTACATAAAATATCAAAGTACACAAAATACATATTATATATTCTACAAAAAATATCAATCTACACAAAAATCATATTATAAATTTTACATAAAATATCAAATACAAAAAATACGTATTATGTATTGTACATAAAATATCAAAAAGTACACAAAAAACATATTATATGTTACACATAAAATATCAAAATACAGAAAATATATATTATATATTGTACATAAAATATCAAAGTACACAATTTATATATTATATATTGTACATAAAATATCATAGAACACAAAATATATATCATATATTGTGCATAGAATATCAAAAATGACACAAAACATTTATTATATATTGTACATAAAATATCAAATTACTCAAAATATATATTAAAAATTATACATAAAATATCAAAGTACACAAAGTATATATTATATATTGTACATAAAACATAAAAGTACACGAAATATATCTTATATATGGTATGTAAAATATCAAAATTACACTAAATATATCTTATGTATTGTACATAAAATATCAAAGTACACAAAGTATATATTATATATTGTACATAAAATATCAATGTACATGAAATATATCTTATATATTGAACATCAAATATCAAGGTACACAATACATCTATTATACATTGTACATAAAATATCAAAGTACACAAAATATATATGATACATTGTACATATAATAACAAAGTACACAAAATATGCATTATGTATTGTACATATAATATCAAAGTACACAAAATATATATTTTATATTGCACATAAAATATCAAAGTACACAAAATATATATAGTACACAAAATATCAAAGTACACAAAATATATATTATATATTGTACATAAAATATCAAAAAGTACACAAAATATATATTATACTTTGTACATAAAATATCAAAGTACACAAAATATATATTATATATTGTACATCAAATATGAAAGTACATGAAATATATATTATGTATTGTAAATAAAGTATCAAAAAGTACACAAAATATACATTATATATTGTACATAAAATATCAAAAATTACACAAAATATATATTATATATAGTACATAAAATATCACTAAGTACAGAAAATATATATTATATATTGCACATAAAATATCAAAAAATATACAAAATATATACTATATATTGTACATAAAATAAAGTAAAGAAAATATATATTGTATAATGTAAATAAAATATCAAAGTACACAGTATATATTAGATATTGTATATAAAATATCAAAAACTACCCAAAATATATATTATATATTTTAAATAAAATATCAAAAACTTCACAAAATATATATTATATATTGTACAAAAAAATCAAAGTACACAAAATATATATTATATATGTATATAAAATATCAAAGTACACAAAATATATATTATATATTGTACATAAAATATCAAACTACATAAACTATATATTATATATTGTACATAAAATATGAAATTACACAAAATATACATTATATATTTTATATAGAATACCAAAAATACACCAAATATATATTATATATTGTACATAAAATATCAAAGTACAGAAAATATATATCATATATTGTACATTAATTATCAAAAAGTTCACAAAATTATATTATTGCACATAAAATATCAAAAACTACACAAGAAATATACTATACATTGTACATAAAATATCAAAGTACACAAAATATATATTATACATTACACATAAAATATCAATGTACCCAAAATATGTATTATATATTCCACTTAAAGTATCAAATTACACAAAATATATATTATATATTGCACAAAAAACATGAAAGTACACAAAATATATGTTAGGTATTGCACATAATATATCAAAGTACACAAAGTATATATTATATATTGCACATAAAATATCAAAGTACACAAAATATAAATTATATATTGCACATAAAACATCAAAGTACAAAATTCATATATTATATATTGCACATAAAATATCAGAATACACCAAACATATATTATATATTGCACATAAAATATCAAAGTATGCAAAATATATATTATGTATTGCACCTAAAATATCAAAGTACAAAAAATATATATTATATATTTCACATAAAATATTAAAGTACCCAAAATACATATTACATACTGCACATAAAATATCAAAGTACACAAAATATACATTACATATTGCACATAAAATATCAAAGTACACAAAACATATCTTATATATTGCAGATTAAATATGAAAGTACACAAAACATATATTATATATTGCACATAAAATATCAAAGTACACAAAACATATATTATATATTGCTCATAAAATATCAAAGTACAGAAAGTATATATTATATATTGCTCATAAAATATCAAAGCACAAAAAATATATATTATATATTCCACATAAAATATCAAAGTACACAAAATTTATATTATATATTGCACATAAAATATCAAAGTACACAAAATATATATTATATATTGCACATAAAATATCAAAGAACACAAAATATATATTATATATTGCATATAAAATATCAAATTACACAAATTATATATTATATATTGCATATAAATTATCAAAGTAAACAAATTATAAATTATAAATTGCACATAAAATATCAAAGTACACAAATTCATATTATATATTTTACATAAAATATCAAAGTACAGAAAAAATATATTATATATTGTACATAAAATATCAAATAAAGCACATAAAATATCCACTGGAATTGAATCCATTCCATTCCATTCCTTTCCATTCTATCCCATTCCATTCCATTCCATTCCATTCCATTCCATTCCATTGCATTCCCCTTGGGTTGATTCCATTCCATTCCATTCCATTAGAATCCTTTCCATTCCATTCCACTCAGGTTGATTGCATTCCATTCCATTCCAATCCATTCCATTCAATTCCATCCCATTCCACTCGGGTTGATTCAATTCGATTCCATTCCTTTCCATTCCATTCCATTCCATTCCATTCAACTCTTGTTGACTGCATTCCATTTCATTGCATTGCATTCCATTCCATTCCATTCTATTCCATTCCATTCCATTCAGGTTGATTTCATTCCATTCCACTCCATTCCATTCGATTCAATTCCTTTCCATTCCATTCCATTCCACTAGGGTTGACTCCATTCCATTGCATTCCATTCCATTACATGCCATTCCATTCCATTCCAGTCGAGTTGCTTCCATTCGATTCCATTCCATTCCGTTCCATTCCATACCATTCTATTCCATTCCATTCCATTCCAAACAGGTTCACTCGATTCCATTGCATTCCATTCCATTCCACTCCATTCCACTCGTGTTGATTCCATTCTATTCCATTCCATTCCATTCCTTTCAATTCCATTCCATTCCGCTCGGGTTGATTCCATTCCATTCCATTCCATTCCATTCCACACAGGTTGATTCCATTCCATTCCATTCCATTCCACTGCACTCGGGTTGACTCCATTCCATTCCATTCCATTCCCTTCCACTGGGACTGATACCATTCCATTCCAATCCATTCCACTCCATTCCATTCCATTCCACTCCATTCCACTCGGGATGATTCCATTCCATTCCATTCCTTTCCATTCCATTCCATTCCTTTCCATACCATTCCAGAGGATGCCATTCCATTCCATTCCATTCCATTTAATTTCCATTCCATTCCACTTGGGTTGATTCCATACCATTCCATTCCATTTCATTCCATTCCGTTCCACTTGGGTTGATTCCATTCCATTCCATTCCATTCCATTCCATTCGGATTGATTCCTTTCTATTCCATTCCATTCCATTCCATTCCATTTCTTTCCATTCTATTCCCTTCCATTCCATTCCATTCCACTTGTGTTGATTCCATTCCATTCCATTCCAATCCACTCGTGTTGATTCCATTCCATTCCATTCCATTGAATTCCTTTTCATGCCACTCTTGTTGATTCCATTCCATTCCAATCCATTCCATTCCATTCCATTCCACTCCATTCCATTCCATTTAATTCCATTCCATTCCACTCTGGTTGATTCCATTCCATTCCATTGCATTCCATTCCATTCCATTCCATACAATTCCATACCACTTGGGTTGATTCCGTTCCATTCCATTCCATTCCATTGAATACCATTCCATTCCATTCCTCTCCATTCCACCCGGGTTGAATCCTTTCCATTCCATTCCATTCCATTCCTTTCCATTCCAGTTGACGCCATTACATTCCACTCCATTCCATTCTACTCGGGTTGATTCCAATCCATTCCATTCCATTCCATTCCATTCCATTCTACTCGGGTTGATTCCAATGCATTCCTTTCATTCCGTTCCATTCCATTCCATTGCATCCAATTCCATTCCATTCCATTGCACTCGGATTGATTCCATTTCATTCAAATGCATTCCATTCCATTCCATTCCATTCCACTCGGCTTGATTCCATATGATTCCATTCTATTCCATTCCATTCCATTCCACTAGGGTTGATTCCATTCCATTTTGTCCATTCCATTACATTCCATTCCAATCCATTACATTCGCGTGGATTCCATTCCATTCCATTCCATTCCATACCACTCCACGTCTTTCCCTGCCACTCGGGTTGTTTCCATTGCATTCCATCCATTCCATTCCAGTCCAGTGGATGCCATTCCATCCCATTCCATTCCATTCCATTCCATTCCATTCCATTCCATTCCACCCGGGTTGATTAAATTCCACTCCATTCCTTTCCATTCCATTCGATTCTGTTCGAGGTGATTCCATTCCATTCATTTAAATTCCATTCCATTCCAGTCCCTTACAGTTGATTCCATTCCATTCCATTCCACTAGGGTTTTTTCCATTCCATTCCATTCCATTCCATTTCATTGCATTCCATTCCATTCCAATCTGGTTGATTCAATTCCATTCCACTACCTTCCATTCCATTCCCTTCCATTCCATTACATTCCACTCAGGATGATTCCATTCCATTCCATTCCACTCCATTCCATTCTATTCCATTCCATTCCATTCCACTGCATTCCATTCTATTCCATTCCATTCCTCTCGGATTGATTCCATTCCATTTCATTCCATTCCAATCAATTCCATTCCTCTCGGGTTGATTCTATTCCATTCCATTACATTCCATTCCCTTTCATTCCATTCCATTCCATCCCATTCCATTGCACTCGGCTTGATTCCATTACATTTCCTACATTTCATTCCATTCCATTCCAGTGGATTCCATTCCATTCCATTCCATTCCAATTCATTCCATTCCATTCCATTCCATTAAATTCCATTCCGTTCCATTCCATTTCATTCCTTTCCATTCCATTCCATTCCACTCGGATTGATTCCATTCCATTCCATTCAATTCCATTCCATTAACTTCCATTCCATTCCACTCGGGTTGATTCCATATCATTCCACTCCATTCCATTCCATTCTCTTCCATTCCATTCCATTCCATTCCATTGCATTCCAATCCATTCCATTCCACTAGGTTTGATTCCATTCCATTCCATTCCATTCCATTCCGTTCCACTAGGGTTGATTCCATTCCATTACATTCCATTCCATTCCATTCCATTCCATTCCTTTCCATTCCATTCCATTCCATACCATTCCGTTCCATTCGGGTTGATTCCATTCCATTCCATTCCATTCCACTGCACTTGTGTTTATTCCACTCCATTCTACTCCACTGAATTCCATTCCATTGCATTCCATTCCATTCCATTTCATTCCATTCCATTCCATTCCATTCCATTCCGTTCCATTCTATTCCACTGAGGTTGATTCCAATCCTTTCCATTCCATTCCATTCCATTCCTTTCCACTCGGGTTGATTCCATTCCATTCCATTCCATTCCATTCCATTCCATTCCATTCCATTCTATTCCACTCGGGTTGATTCCATTCCATTCCATTCCATTCCATTCTATTCCACTCGGGTTGATTCCATTCCATTCCATACCATTCCATTCCATTCCATTCTACTCAGATTGATTCCATTCAATTCCATTCCATTCCAATCCACTCCATTCCACTCCGCTCCATTCCATTCCACTCCATTCCATTCCACTCCATTCCACTCGGGTTGATTCCATTCCATTGCATTCCATTACTTTCCATTCCATTCCATTCCATTCCATTCCATTCCATTCCATTGCGTTTCTTTCCATGTCATTCCACTCCATTCCATTGCATTCCATTCCATTCCATTCCACTCCATTCTATTCCTTTCCTCTCGGGTTGATTCCATTCCATTCTATTCCATTCCATTCCATTCTATTCCATTACACTCAGGTTGATTCCATTTCATTGCATTCCATTGCATTCCATCCCATTCCATTCCATTCCATTCGAGTGGATTCCGTTCCATTCTGTTCCATTCCATTCAATTCCATTCCAGTTGATTTCACTCCATCCCACTCCATTCCATTCCATTCCATTCCACTTGGGTTGATTCCATTCCTTTCCTTTCCATTCCATTACATTCCATTCCTATCGGGTTGATTCCATTGCATTCCATTCAATTCCATTCCATTCACTTCCATTCCATTCCATTGCTTTCCATTCCATTCCCTTCGATTCCATTCCATTCCATTCCATTCCATTCCACTCATGTTGATTGCATTCCATTCCATTCCATTCCGCTCCATTCCTTTTAATTCCACTCGGCTTGATTCCGTTCCCTTCCATTCCATTCCATTCCTTTCCATTCCACTCTTGTTAATTCCCTTCCATTCCTGTCCATTCCATTCCTTTCCATTGCTTTCCATTACATGCCTTTCCATTATGTACTGTACATAAAATATCAAAAGGTACACAAAATATATATTATGCATTGCACATATAACATCAAAATACACAACATATGTATTATATTGTACATGAAATATCAAAGTTCTCAAAATGCATATTATACATTGTACCTAAAATATCAAAGTAGTACACAAAATATATATTATGTATTGTACAGAAAATATTAAAAAGTGTACAAAATATATATTCTACATAAAATATGAAAGTACACAAAATATTTAATATATATTGTATATAAAATATCAAAAAGCACACAAAATATACATTATATATTGTACATAAAATATCAAAGCACACAAATGCTATATTATATATTGTACACAAAATATCAAAATACACAGAATATATATTATATATTGTACCTAAAATATCAAAGTGCACACATTGTACATTATATATTGTACATAAAGTATCAAAGAACACAAATTATATATTACAAATCGTACATGAAATATCAAAAATACACAAAGTATATATTATATATTGTACATAAAATATCAAAGTACACAAAATATATGTTATATATTCTACGTAAAATATAAAAGTACACAAAATATATGTTGTATAATCTACATAAAATATCAAAGTACACAAAATATGTTTTATATTGTACATAAAATATCAAAGTACACAAAATATACACTATATATTGTACATAAAATATAAAATTACACAAAATATATATTGTTTATTGAACATAAAATATAAAAGTACACAAAATATATATTATATAATGCACAGAAAATATCAAAGTACACAAAATATATACTATTGTACATAAAATGTCAAAGTACACAAATTATATATCATATATTGTACATTAAATATCAAATTACACAAAATATATATCATATATTGTACATAAAATATCAAACTACACAAATTACATATTATATATTGTACATAAAGTAGGAAACTACACGAAATATATATCATGTATTGTACATAAAATAGCAAAGCACACAAAATATGTATCATATATTGTACATAAAATATCAAAGTAAACAAAATATATATTATATATTGTACGTAAAATATCAAATTAAAGTACACAAAATATGTCTTATATATTCTACATAAAATATGAAAACACACAAAATAAATATTATATATTGCACATAAAATATCAAACTACACAATATATATATTATATATTCTACACAAAATATCAAAGTACACAAAATATATGACATATATTGTACATAAGATGTCAAAGTAGACAAAATATATATCGTATATTGTAGATTAAATATCAAAGTACACAAAAAATATATCATATATTGTACATAAAATATCAAACTACACAAAATATATATTATAAATTGTGCATAAAATATGAAAGTACACAAAATATATAGCATTTATTGTACATTAAATATCAAAGTACACAAAATATATATTATAACTTGTACATAAAATATGGAAGTACACAAAATATATATTACATATTGTACATAAAATATCAAAGAACACAAAATATATATCCTATACTGTACATAAAACAACAAATTTCTCTAAATATATGATATATTTTATATAAAATATCCAAGTACACAAAATATATATTATATATTGTACATAAAAAGTCAAAGAACAGAAAATATATATAATATATTGCATATAAAATAACAAATTTCTCAAAATATATATCATATATTATACAAAAAATATCCAAGTACATAAAACATATATTACATATTCTACATAAAATATCAAAGTACACAAAATATATATTACATATTCTATATAAAATATCAAATTACACAATGTATATATTATATATTGTACATAAAATATCAAAGTACACAAAATATATATTATATATTGCACATATAATATAAAAATCTCCACAAATTATATTGTCTGTATTGTATATAAAATATCAAAACACACAAAATATATCCTATATATGGTATTTAAAATATCAAAGTACACAAAATATATCACATATATTGTACATTAAATATCAAAGTATACAAAATATATCTTCTTTGTTGTACATAAAATATCAAAGTACACAAAATATATCTTATATGTTGTACATAAAATATCAAAGTACACAAAATATATATTATATATTGTACATAAAATATGAAACTACACAAAATATATATCATATATTGTACATAAAATATCAAAGTACACAAAAATGTATCATATTGTATATAAAATATCAAATGACACAAAATATATATTATATATTATACGTAAAATATCAAAGTACACAAAATTATTATATATTGCACGTAAAATATCAACCTACACTATATATATTACATATTGTACATAAAATATCAAGGCACACAAAATATATATCATATATTGTACATAAAATATCAAAGTAAACAAAATATATATTATATGTTGAACATAAAATATAAAAGTACACAAATTATGTTTTCTATATTGTACATAAAATATAAGGTACACAAAATATATATTCTATATTGCACATAAAATATGAAGGTACACAAAATATATATCATATATAGTACATAAAATATGAAATTACACAAAATATATATCATATATTGTATATAAAATAACAAAATACTCAAAATATGTATCATATATTGTACATAAAATATCAAAGTACAGAAAATAAATATTATATATTGTACAGAAAATATCAAACTACACAAAATATATATAAATAGTGTACATAAAATATCAAAATACACAAATAATATATCACATATTCTACATAAAATATCAAAGTACACAAAATATATATTATATAATGTAAATAAATTATCAAAAAGTAAACAAAATATATGTTATACATTGTACATAAAATATCAGAGTACACAAAATATATATCATATATTATACTTAAAGTACACAAAATATATATCATATATTGTACTTAAAATATCAATGTACACAAAATATATATTTTATATGGTGCATAAAATATCAAATTACACATAACAGTATATGTTTTAAATAAAATATCAAGTTACAAAAAATATATATATTATACTGTACATAAAATGTCAAAGTACATAATATACATATCGCATATTGTACATAAAAATAATGATGTACAGAAAATATGTTATATATTTTACATACAGTATCAACGTACAGAAAATATAAGTTATATATTGTACATAAAATTTCAAAATACACAAAATATATGTTATATATTGTACATAATACATCAAAGTACACAAAATATTTATTATATATTGGCCATAAAATATCAAAGTTCACAAAATATATATTATATATTGCACATAAAGTATCAAAGGGAACAAAATATGTATCATATATTGCCCATTAAATATCAAAGTACACAAAATATATATTATATATTGCCCATAAGATATCAAAGTACACAAAATATATAATATATAGTATATAAAATATGAAAAAGTAAATATATGTTATATATTGTACATAAAATATCAAAGTACACAAAATATGTTATATATTGTACATAAAATATCTAAATTCACAAAATGTATATCATATATTGTCCATAAAATATCAAAGTATACAAAATGTATACTATATATTGTACATAAAATATCAAAGTACACAAAATATATATTATAGATTGTAAATAAAATATTAAAGAACACAAAATATATAAAGTATATTGTACATAGACTATCAAATTACACAAAATATGTCTTTTATTGTACATAAAATATCAAAGTACACAAAATATATATCATATATTGTAAATAAAATATCAAATTGCAGAAAATATATATCAAATATTGTACATGAAATATCAAATTACACAAAGAATATATTACATATTGTACATATAATATCAAATTACACAATATATATTATATATTGCACATAAAATGACAAAATACACAAAATATATATTATATATTGGCCATAAAATAACAAAATACACAAAATATATATTACATATTGTACATAAAATATGAAAGTACACAAAATGTGCATTATATATTGTACATAAAATAACAAAGTACACAAAATATGTGTTATATATTGCACATAAAATATCAAAGTAAAGTACGCAAAGTATATATTATATATTGTACATTAAATATCAAATAACACAAAATATATTATATAGTACATAAAATATCAAAGAAAATTACACAAAATATATGGTATATATTTTACATAAACTATTGAAAAGTACAGAAAATATATGTTATATATTTTACATAAAATACCTAAGTACAGAAAATGTATATCATATATTGTCCGTAAAATATCAAAGTACACAAAATATACGTTATATATGGTATATAAAATATTACAGTACACAAAATATATACTATATATTGTACAAAAAATACCAAAGAACACAAAATATATATCATATATTGTACATAAAATATCAAATTACACAAAATATATGTCATTTATTGCACATAAAATATCAAAGTACACAAAATATATACCATATATTGTACATAAAATATCAAAGTACACAAAATATATATCATATATTGTACATAAAATATCAAAATACACAAAGAATATATTATAAATTGTATGTAAAATATCAAATTACTCAAATTAAATATTATATATTTTACATAAAACATCAAGGTACACAAAATATATAATATATATAGCACAAAATATATCAAAAATACAGAAAATATATGTTATATATTGTACATAAAATATATACAGGAGTATATATTTTATGTACAATAAATACATACAAATTAGAGGAAATATATGTTATATATTTAACATAAAATATCAAAATACACAAAATATACATTATATATTGTACATTAAATATCAAAGTACACAAAATATATATTATATACTGTACATAAAATATTAAAGTACACAAAAGACATATTACACATTGGCCATAAAATATCAAAGAACACAAAATATGTATTATATAATGTACATAAAATATGAAAGTACACAAAATATGCATAACATATTGTACATAAAATGTCAAAGTACACAAAATATATGTTATATATTGCACTTAAAATATCAAAGTAAAGTACACAAAATATATACTATATACTGTACATAAAATATCAAAGTACACAGAATATATATTATATATTGTACATATAATATCAAAGTACTCAAAATATATAATATATAGTACATAAACTATCAAAAAGTACAGAAAATATATGTTATATATTGTACACAAAATATCAAATTACACAAAATATATATCATATATTGTCCGTAAAATATCAAAATACACAAAATATACGTTATATATGGTACATAATATATCAAATTACCCAAAATATATATTATATATTGTATATAAAATAGCAAATAACACAAAATATATATCATATATTGTACATAAAATATCAAACTACACAAAATATATGTCATTTATTGTACGTAACATATCAAAGTACAACAAATATATATGATATATTGTATATAAAATATAAAAGTACACATAATATATATCATATATTGTACATAAAATATGAAACTACACAAAGAATATATTACATATTTTATATAAAATAAATTACACAAAATAAATATTAAATATTGTACACATTATATCAAAGTACACAAAATATATATTACATATTGGCTATAATATATCAAAGTGCACAAAATATGTATTATATATTGTACATAAAATATCAAAATACAGAAAATATATGTTATATATTGCACATAAAATATTAAATTACGCAAAATATATACTATATATTGTACAGAAAACATCAAAGTACACAAAATATATATTATATATTGTACATAAAATATCAAAGTAAAGTACACAAAATATATATTATATATTGTAAATAAAATATCAACATACACAAAATATATGTTATATATTGAACATAAAATATCAAAATCCACAAAATATACGTTACATATGGTACATAAAATATGAAAGTACACAAATTATGTATTATATATTGTACATAAAAAATCAAACAAAACAAAATATATATTAGGTATTGTACATAAAATATCAAAATACAGAAAGAATATATTACATATTGTATAAATGATATCAAATTACACAGAATATATATTATATATTGTACATAAAATAACAAATTACACAAAATATATTACATATTGGCCATAAAATATCAAAGTACACAAAATATGTATTATATATTGTACATAAAATATCAAAGTAAACAAAATATGCATTTTATATTGTACATAAAATATCAAAGTACACAAAATATGTGTTATATATTGCCCATAAAATATCAAAGTAAAGTACACAAAGTATTTATTATTGTACATTAAATATCAAAGTACAGAAAATATATATTACATATTGTACATAAAATATCAAAGTTCACAAAATATATATTATATTGTACATAAACTATCAAAAAGTACAGAAAATTTATGTTATATATTGTTCATAAATAATCTTAGTACACAAAATGTATATCATATATTCTCCAAAAAATATCAAGGTACAGAAAATATATGGTATATATGGTACATGAAATAGCAAAGTACACAAAATATATATTATATATTGTACATAAAATATGAAATTACTCAAAATATATATAATATATTGTACACAAAATATCAAAGTACACAAAATATGTATCATATATTGTACATAAAATATCAAAGTACACAAATATATATTATATATTGTACATAAAGTATCAAAGTAAAGTACAAAAAATTATTATATATTGTACAAAAAATACAAAAGTACACAAAATTTCTATTATATATTGCACATTAAATATCAACCTACACAATATATATATTACATGTTGTACATAAAATATCAAAGAACACAAATTATATATCACATATTGTACAAAAAATATCAAAGTACAGAAAATATATATCATATTTATATACAAAATATGAAAGTACACAAAGTATATATCATATATTGAACATAAAATATCAAATTACAAAAAACATGTATCATATATTTACATAAAATATCAAACTACACAAAACATATATTATATATTCTAAATAAAACATGAAAATAAAGTACACAGAATATATATGATATACTGTACATAATATATCTAAGGACACAAAATATATATTCTATATTGTAGATAAAATATCAAAGTAAATTACACAAAATATTTATTATATATTGTATATAAAATATCAAAGTACACAAAATATATATTATATATTGTACATAAAATATCAAAAAGTACACAAAATATGTTATATATTGTACATAAAATATCAAAGTGCACAAAATATAAGTTATATACTGTACCTAAAATATAAAAGTACCCAAAATATATGTTATTTATTTTACATAAAATATCAAAGTACACAAAATATTTATATAATATACTGTCCGTAAAATGTCAAATTACACTAAATATACATCATATATTGTACATAAAATATCAAATTACACAGAGTATGTAACATATATTGTACATAAAATATCAAATTACACAGAGTATGTATCATATATTGTACATAAAATATCAAAGTACACAAAATATATATCATATATTGTACATACTATATCAAAGTACACAAAATACAAATAATATACTGTACGTA
This sequence comes from Pan paniscus, assembly GCF_029289425.2. Lineage (NCBI taxonomy): Eukaryota > Metazoa > Chordata > Mammalia > Primates > Hominidae > Pan > Pan paniscus. The sequence goes on from NC_073271.2 coordinate 1,155,898, forward strand.
ACATATCAAAGTACCCAAAATATATGTTATATATTTTACACAAAATGTTAAAGTACAAAAAATATATATTATATGATGTACATAAAATATCAAAGTACACAAAATATATATTAAAAATTGTACATAAAATATCAAAGTACACAAAATATATATTATATATTGTACATAATATACCAAAGTCCGTGGAATATATATATTGTTCAAAATATCAAAGTACACTATATATATTATATATTGTACATAAAATATCAATGTACACAGATTATATATCATATATTCTACATAAAATATCAAAGCACACAAAATATATATCATATATTGTACATAAAATATCAAAATACACAAAATTCATATCATGTATTGTACATATCAAAGTACACAAAACATGTATTATATATTTTACATAAAATATCAATATACACATATTATATATCATATATTGTACATAAAATATCAAAGTACACAAAATATATATCATATATTGTACGTAAAATATCAAAATACACAAAATTCATATCATATATTGTACAAAAATATCAAAGTACACAAAACATGTATTATATATTTTACATAAAATATCAATTACACAATATATATTATATATTGTACATGAAATACCAAAGAACACAAAATATATGTTATATATTGTACATAAACTATCAAATTACACAAAATATATATTATATATTGCATATAAAATATCAAAGTACACAAAATATATATCATATATTATACACAAAATATGAAAGTACACAAAATATATATCATATATTGAACATAAAATATCAAAGTACACAAAACATATATATTCTACATAAAATATGAAAATAAAGTACACAAAATATATATGATATATTGTACATTATATATCAAAGTACACAAAATATATATTATATATTGTACATAAAATATCAAAGTACCCAAAATATATCTTATATATTGTACATAAAATATCAAAGTACACAATATATAAATTATATGTTTTACTTGAAATATCAAAGTACACAAAATATATTATATATTCTACATAAAATATGAAAGAAAGCACACAAAATATATATGATATATTGTACATAATATACCAAAGTACAAAAAGTATATATTAAAATACATATATATGGAATGGAATGAAATGGAATGGAATGGAATAGAATGGAAGGGAATCAACACGACAGGAATGGAATGGAAACAAATTTGATGCAATAGAATGGAATGGAATGGAATCAACTGGAATGGAATGGAATGGAATGGAATGGAATGGAATCAAGTTGAATGGAATGGAATGGAATGGAATGGAATGGAAAGGAACGGAAAGGAACGGAATAGAATGGAATGAAATGGATTGTTATGGAATGAAATGGAATAGGATGGAATGAAATGGAATGGAACAGAATGAAATGGAATGGAATCAAATCATCCCGAGGGGAATGAAATGGAATGGAATGGAAAGGAATTTAATGGAACGGAATGGAATGGAATTGAATGGAAAGGAAAGGAATCAACCTGAGTGGAATGGAATGGAATGGAAAGGAATGGAATGGAATCGACCCAAGTGGAAGAAAATGGAATTCAATGGAATGGAATGGAATGGAACGGAATGGAATGGAATGGAATAAACCTGATTGGCGTGGAATGGAATGGAATGGAATAGAATGGAATGGAATGGTAAGGAATCAACACGAGTGGAAAGGAATGGAAGGAACTGAATGGAATGGAATGGAATCAAATGGAATGGAATGGAATCAACTGGAATGGAATGGAATGGAATGGAATGGAATGGAATGGAATCAATTCGAGTGGAATGGAATGGATTGGAATGGAATGGATTGGAATGGAATCAACCAGAGCGGAATGGAATGGAATGCAATGGAATGGAACGGAATCAACCCGAGTTGAATCGAATGAAATCCAGTGGAATGGAATGGACTGGAATGGAATGGAATGGAATCAAATGGAACGGAATGGAATGGAATGGAATGGAATTGAATGGAGTGGAAACGAATGCAATCAACTGGAATGGAATGAAATGGAATGGCATGGAATAGAATGAATTGGAATGGAATGGAATCAACCCGAGTGGAATACAATGGAATGGAGGGCAATGGAATGGAATGGAAAGGAACGGATTGAAATGGAATGGAATGGAATCAACCCGAGTGGAATGGAATGGAATGGAATGGAATAGAAAGAATTGAATCAACGTGAGTGGAATGGAATGGAATGCAATGGAACAGAATGGAATAGAATCATCCCGAGTGGAATGGAATGGAATGGAATTGAATGGAATAGAATGGAATGGAATTGAATGGAATAGAATGGAATTGAATCAAACCGACTGGAATGGAATGGAAAGGAATGGAGTGGAGTGGAATGGAATGGAATATATTAGAATGTAATTCAATAAAACCGAGTGGAATGGCATGGAAAGGAAAGGAATGTAATGGAATGTAATGGAATGGAATGGAATCAACCCGAGTGGAATGGAATGGAATGCAATGGAATGGAAGAGAATGTAAGGGGATCGAATGGAATGGAATGGAATGCAATAGAATGGAAACGCATCAACCCGAGTTGAATGGAATGGAGTGGAATGGAATGGAATGGAATGGAATAGAATGGAATGGAAAGAAAGGAATGAAATAGAATGGAATTGAATCAACACGAGTGGAATGGAATGGAATGAACTGGCATGGCATGGGATGGAATGGAATGGAATGAAATGGAATGGAATGGAATGGAATGAAATGGAATGGAATGGAATGGAATGGAATGAAATGGAATGGAACGGAATGGAATGGAATAAACCCGAGTGGAATGGAATGGAATGGAATGGAATGGAAAAGAAAGGAATGCTATGGAATGGAATTCAATGGAATGGAATGGAATGGAATGGAATGGATTGGAATGAATAAGAATGGAATTGAATCAACCCGAGTGGAATGGAATGGATGGCAATGGAATGAAATGGAATGGAATGGAATGCAATGGAATGGAACGGAATGGGATAGAATGGAATTGAATCAACCCGAGTGGAATGGAGTGGATTAGAATGGAATGGAATGGAATGGAATTGATAAAACACGAGGGGAATGGAAAGGAATGGAATGGAGTGGAATGGAATGGAATGGAATGGAATGGAATTGAATCAACCCGAGTGGTATGGAATGGAATGGAATGGAATAGAATGCAAGTAAATTAAATGGAACGGAATGGTATGGAATAGAATTGAATTGAAACAAACCGAGTGGAATGGAATGGAATGGAACGCAATGGAATGGAATGGAATGCAATGGAATGGAATGGAATGGAATCGAATGGAATTGAATGAACTGGAATGGAATGGGATGGGATGAATGGAATAGAATGGAATTGAATCAACAAGATTGGAATGGAATGGAACAGAATGGAATGGAGAGGAATAGAATGGAATTTAATCAACCCGAGTGAAATGGAATGGAATGGAAAGGAATGGAATGGAATGGAATGGAATGGAGTGAAATGGAAAGGAATGGAATGGAATGGAATGGAATCAACCCGAGTGGAAAGGAATGGAATGGAATGGAATGGAATGGAATGAAATGGAACAGAATGGAATTGAATCAACCTGAGTGAAAAGGAATGGAGTGGAATGGAATGGAATGGAATGGAACGGAATGGACTGGAATGGAAAGGAGTGGAATGGAAAGGAAAGGAAAGGAATTGAATCAACCTGAGTGGAACGCAATGGAATGGAATGGAATGGAATCAACCCGAGTGGAAGGGAATGGAATGGAAAGGAATGGAATGGAACGGAACGGAATTCAATGAAATGTTATGGAATGGAAAGGATTGGAATGGAATGGAATGGAAGGGAAAAGAATGGAAAGGAATGCAATCAACGTGGGGGGAATGGAATGGAATGGAACGGAACGGAATAGAATGGAATGGAAAGGAATGGAATGGAATGGAATAGAATAGCATGGAATTGAGTCAACCACAGTGGAATGAAATGAAATGGAATGGAATGGAATGCAATGGAATGGAATGGAGTGGAATGCAATAGAATGGAATTGAATCAACCCCAGAGGAATGGAATACAATGGAATGGAATGGAATGGAATGGAATAGAATGGAATGGAATCAACCCGAGTGTAATGGAATGCAATGGAATGGAATGGAATGGAATAGAATGGAATTCAATCAACCCAAGTGGAATGGAATGGAATGGATTGGAATGGAATGGAATGGAATGGAGCAGAATGGAATCAACCCGATTGGAATGGAATGGAAAGGAATGGAATGGCATGGAATGGAATGGAATGGAGTGGAGTGGAATGGAATAGAATGGAATTGAATCTATCCGAGTAGTATGGCATGTAATTTAATGGAATGGAATGGAATCAAACGGAATTCTATCGAAAGATTGGAATGCAAAAGAATGGAATGGAATCATCTCGAGTGGAATGGAAAGCAATAGAATGGAATGCAATAGAATGGAACGGAATCCACTCGAGTGACTGGAATGGAAATTGAATGGAATGAAATGGAATAGAATGGAATTGAAACAAACCGAGAGGAATGGAGTGGAATGGAAAGGAATGGAATGGAATGGAAGGGAATTCAATCAACCCGAGTAAAATGGAATGGAATTCAATGGAATGGAATGGAATGGAAAAGAATTGAATCAACCCGAGTGGAATGGAAAGCATTGGAATGGAATGGAATTGAATGGAATCAAACCGAGTGGAATGTAGTTGAATGGAATGCGATGGAATAGAACGAAATGGAACGGAATGGAATAGAATGGAATTGAATCTACCCGAGTGGAATGGAATGGAATGGAATGGAATGGAATGGAATGGAATAGAATGGAATGGAATAGAATGGAATTAAACAAACCGAGTGGAATGGAATGGAATGGAATGGAGTGGAGTGGAATGGAAAGGAATGGAATGGAGTTGAATGGAAAGGAATGGAATGGAAAGGAAAGGAATGGAATGGAATGGAATGGAATGGATTAGAATGAAATTGAATCAACCCGAGTGGAATGGTATGGAAAGGAATGGAAGGGAATGGAACGGAATGGAATGGAATAGAATGGAATTGAAACAAACCAAGTGGAATGGAATGGAATGGAGTGGAATGGAATGGAATGGAATGGAATGGAATGGAATCAACACTAGTGGAATGGAATGGATTGGAATGGAATGGAATAGAATGGAATTGAATCAACCTGAATGGAATGGAATGGAATGAAATGGAAAGGAATGGAATGGAATAGAATGGAATAGAATCAATTTGGAATGGAATGGAATGGAATGGAATGGAATCAACAGGAATGGAATGGAATGGAATGGAACACAATGGAAATGAAACAACCCGAGTGTACTGGAATGGAATGGAATGGAATGGAATGGAATGGAATGGAATGGAATAGAGTGAAATGCAGTAGAATGAAATTGAATCAACTCAAGTGGATTGGAATGTAATAGAAGGGAATGGAATGGAATGGAATGGAAAGGAATGGAATGGAACGGAATGGAAAGTAATGCAATAGAATGCTATGAAATCCTCTCTAGCAAAATGGAAAGGAATTGAATGGAATGCAATAGAATGGAATGGATTCCACTCGAGTGGAATGGAATGGAATGGAATGGAATGGAATGAAATGCAATAGAATGGAATTGAATCAACCAGAGAGGAAAGGAATGGAATGGAATGGAATGGAATGGAATGGAAAGGAAAGGAATGGAATGGAATGGAAAGGAATGGAATGGAATGGAGTGAAACCCAATAGAATGGAAATGAATCAACCAGAGTGGAATGGAATGGAATGGAATGCAATGGAATGGAAAGGAATAGAATAGAATGGCATGGATTAGAATGGAATTGAATCAACCAGATTGGAATGGAATGGAGGGGAATGTAATGCAATCAACCCGAGTGGAATGGAATGGTTTGGAAAGGAATGGAATGGTGTGAAATGGAATGGAATGGAATGGAGTGGAGTGGAATGGAATCAACCCGAGTGTAACGGAATATAATGGATTCATACAGAGTGGAATGGAATGGAATGGAATGAAATCAACCTGAATTGAATAGAATGGAGTGGAATGGAAAGGAATGGAATGGAATACACCCGAGTAGAATGGAATGGAATGGAATGGAATGGAACGGAATCATCCCCAGTGGAATGGAATGGAATGGAATGCAATGGAATGGAATGCAATAGAATGGAATGGAATGGTATGGAATGGAATAAACCGAGTGGAATGGAAAGGAATGCAATGGAATGGAATGGATTAGAATGGAACGGAACGGAATGGAATCAACACGAATGGAATGGAATGGAATGGAATGGAATGGAATGCAATAAACCGGAGAGGAATGTAAAGGAATGGCATGGCATGGAATGGAATGGAATGGAATCAACCTGAGTGGAATGGAATGGAATGGAATGGATTGGAATGGAATGGAATCAAACCCAGTTGAATGGAATGGAATGGAATTGAATGGAATGGAAAAGAATGGAATGGAATGGAATGGAATGAAAAGGAATGGAAAGGAATGGAATCAACAAAAGTAGAATGGAATCGAATGGAATAGAATGGAATGGCATGAATCAACCCCAGTGGAATGGAATGGGATGGAATGCAATGGAATGGAATGGAATGGAATCAACCCGAGTGCAATTGAATGGAATGGAATGGAATGGAATGGAATGGAGTGGAACGAAATGGAATAGAATCAACAAGAGTAGAATGGAATAGAATGGAATAGAATGGAATCAACTCGAGTGAAATGGAATAGAAAGGAATGGAATGGAATGGATTCAACTCGAGTACAATGGAATGGAATGGAATGGAATGGAATGGAATGGAATGGAAAGGAATAGAATGGAATTGAATCACCCCGAGTGGAATGGAATAGAATGAAATGGAAAGGAATGGAATGGAATCAACTCGAGTGGAATAGAATGGAATGGAAAGGAATAAAATGGAATCAACACGACTGGAATGGAAAGGCACGGAATGGAATCAACGGGATTGGAATAGAATAAAATGGAATGGAATGGAGTGGAATGGAATGGAATTGACTGGAATGGAATAGAATGGATTGCAAAGGAATAAAATGGAATCAACACGACTGGAATGGAAAGGCACGGAATGGAATCAACGTGATTGGAATAGAATAAAATGGAATGGAATGGAGTGGAATGGAATGGAATTGACTGGAATGGAATGGAAAGGAAAGGAATGGAATGGAATGAATTCGAATCAAAGCGAGTGGAATGGAATGGAACGGAATGGATTGGAATGAACCCGAATGGAATGGAATGGAATGGAGTGGAATGGAATGGAATGGAATCAACCCGACTGATATGGAATGGAATAGAATGGATGGAATGGAATGGAATGGAATGGAACCAACCCGAGTGGAATGGAATGGAATGGAATCGAATCAAACCGAGTGGAATGGAATGCAATGGAATGGAATGGAATGGAATCAACCGGTAGGAATGGAATGGAATGGAATGCAATTGAATGGAATGGAATGTAATTTAATGGAAGGGAATGGAATGGAATAGAATGGAACTGAATAAACCCGAGATGAGTGGAATGGAATGGAATGCAATGGAATGGAATCAACCAGAGTGGAATGGAATGGAATGGAAAGGAATGGAGTGGAACGAAATGGAATAGAAAGGAATTGAATCAACTGGAATGGAATGGAATGGAATGGTATGGAAAGGAATGCAATGAAATGGAATGGAATGCAATGGAATGGAATGGAATGGAAAGGAATCAAGCTGAGTGGAATGGAATGGAATGGAATGGAATGGTATGGAAAGGAATTGAATCAACCCGAGTGGAATGCAAAGCAATGGAATGGAATGGAATGGAATGCAATGGAATGGAATGGAACGCAATGGAATGGAATGGAATCAACCCTAGTGGAATTGAATGGAAGTGAATGGAAAGGAATCGAATGGAATGGAATGGAATCAACCCGAGCGGAATGGAATGGAGTGGAATGGAATGGAATGGAATGGAATGGAATGGAATGGAATATAATCAACGTAAATGGAATGGAATGGAATGAAATGGAATGGAATCATCTCGAGTAGAATGGTATGGAATGGAATGGAATGGAGTGGAAAGGAATGGAATAGAATTGAATTGAATCAACCCGAGTGGAATGGAATGGAATGAAATGCAATGGAATGGACAGGAATGGAATGGAATGGAATGGCTTAGAATGGAATTGAATCAACACGAGTGGAATGGAATGGAATGGAATGCAATGGAATGCAATGGAATGGAATGGAATGGAATGTTGTGAATTGGAAGGGAATGGAATGAAATGGAATGGAATGGATTGGAAAGGAATGAGATAAAGCAGAGTGGAATGAAATGGAATGGAATGAAATGGAATGGAATGCAATGCAATCAACCCGAGTGGAATGGAAAGGAATGGAATGGAATGGAATCAACCCAATTGGAATGGAATGGAATGGGATGGAATGGATTCAACTGGAGTACAATGGAATGGAATGGAAAGGAATGGAGTTCAATAGAATGGAATTCAATCAACCGGAGTGGAATGGAATGGAATGGAATGCAATGGAATGGAAAAGAATGGAATTAAATGGAATGGATTAGAATGGAATTGAATAAACACGAGTGGAATTGAATGGAATGGATGGAATGGAATGGAATGGAATGGAGTCAACCTGAGTGGAAAGGAATGGATTGGAATGGAATTAAATGGGGTGAAATGGAATGGAATGAAATGGAGTGGAGAGGAATGGAGTCAAACCGAGAGTAACGGAATGTAGTGGAATCAAACCACGTGGAATGGAATGGAATGGAGTGAAATGAAACCAACCTTAATTGAATGGAATGGAATGGAATGGAAAGGAATGGAATGCAATAAACCTGAGTAGAACGGAATGGAATAGAATGCACTGTAATGGAACGGAATCATCCCAAGTGGAATGGAATTGAATGGAAAGGAATCAATCCGAGAGAATGGAATGGAATGGAATGGAATACAATAGAATGGAATGGAATGGAATGGAATGGAATGGAATGGATTCAACCCGAGTGGAATGGACTGGACTGGACTGGAATGGAATGGAATGGAATCAACCCGATTGGAATGGAAAGAAATGGGGTGGATTGGAATGGAATGAAAGGGAAAGGAATGGAATGGAATGGAATGGAATGGAATGGAATAGAATAGAATGGAATTGAATCAACAGGAATGGAATGGAATGGTATGGAATGCCATGGAATGGAATAGAATGGAATTGAATCAACTGGAAAGGAATGGAATGGAATGGAATCAGCCCTAGTGAAATGCAAAGGATTAGAATGGAATGGAATGGGATGGAATGGAATGGATTCAACTCGAGTAGAATGTAATGTAATGGAATGGAATGGAATAGAATGCTATAGAATCAACACCAGGGTAATGGTATGGAATGGAATACAATGGAATGGAAAGGAAAGGAATGGAATGGAATGGAATGGAATGGAATTGAATCAACCCGAGTGGAATGTAACGTAATGTAATGTTATGTAATGTAATGGAATGGAATGGAATCAACCCGAGTGGAATGGAATGGAACGGAGTGGAATGGAATGGAATGGAATAGCATGGAACTTAATCAACCCAAGTGGTATGGAATGGAATGGAAAGGAATGCAATGCAATGGAATGGAATGGAATGGAATGGAATGCAATGGAATGGAATGGAGTAAACCCGAGTTGAATGCAATTGAATGGAATGGAAAGGAATGGAATGGAATCGAATCGAAAGGAATGGAATCAACCTGAATGGAAAAGAATGGAATGGAATGGATTGGAATGGAATGGAAGCAACTGGAGTGGAGTGAAGTGGAATGGAAAGGAATGGAATGCAATGGAATGGAATAGAATGGAATGGAATGGAATGGAATCAACACGAACCGAATGGAATGGAATAGAATGGAAAGGAATGGTATGGAATGGAATCAACCAGAGTCGAATGGAATTTAATGGGATGGAATGGAATGGAATGATGTGGAATGGAATGTAATCAACCAGAGAGGAATGGAAAGGATTGAAATGGACTGGAATGGAACAGAATGGAATGGAATGCAATGGAATGGAACGGAATGGAATGCAATAGAATGGAACTGAATCAACCCGAATGGAATGGAAACTAATGGAATGGAATGGAATGGAATGAAATGGAATAGAACGAAATAGAATCAACTGGAATGGAATGGAATGGAAAGGAACGCAATGGAATGGAATGCAAAGGAAAACAGTGGAATGGAATGGAATGGAATTTAATTGAATAGAAGGGAATTGAATTAATGAGAGTGTAATGGAGTGGAATGGAATGCAATGGAACGGAACGGAATGCAATCAACCCTCGTGAAATGGAATGGAATGGAATGGAATGGAATAGAACGAAAGTGAATCCACTGGAAAGGAATGGAATGGAAACAACATGAATAGAATGGAATGGAACGGAAAGGAATGGAATGGAATAGAGTGGAATTGAATCAATAGGAATGGAATGGAGTGGAGTGGAATGGAATGGAATGGAATGGAATGGAATGGAATGGAATCAAACCGACTGGAATGGAAAGGAATGGAATGGAAGGGAATGGAATGGAATTGAAACAACCAGAGTGGAATGTAATGTAATGGAATGGAATGGTATGGAATGGAATGGAATGGAATGGAATGGAATGGAATGGAATAGAATGGAACTGAGTCAACTCGAGTGGAATGGAATGGAATGCTATGGAATCGAACTGAATTGAATCAACTGGAATGGAATGGAATGGAATGCAATGGAATGGAAAATAATGGAAGGGAATAGAGTGGAATTGAATGAATAGGAATGGGTTGGAATGGAATGGACTGGAAAGGAATAGAATGGAATGTAGTGGAATGGAATGGAATTAAATCAACCAGAGTGGAAAGGAATGGATTGGAATGGAATAGAATAGAATTGAATCAACTGGAATGGAATGGAATGAAATGAAGTGGAATGGAATGGAATGGAGAGGATTGGAATGGAATGGAATCAACTGGAATGGAATGGAATGGAATGGAATGGAATGGAATGGATTGGAATGGACTGGAATGGAATAGAATAGCATTGAATCAACTGGAATGGAATGGAATGGAATGCTATGCAATGGATTAGAATGGAATGGAAGAGAATGGAATTGAAACAACGGAAATGGAATGGAATAGAACTGAAAGGAGTACAATAGAATTGAATGAACAGGAAAGAAATGGAATGGAATGGAATGGAATGGAATGCAATGGAACAGAAAGGAATAGAATGGAATTGAATCAACAGGAATGGAATTGAATGGAATGGAATACAATGGAAGAGAATAGAATGGAATTAAATGAACAGGAATGGAATGGAATGGAATGGAATGGAATGGAATGGAATGGAATGGAATCAACCTGAGTGCAATATAATGGAATGGAATGGAATGGAATGGAATCAACCTGAGTGCAATATAATGGAATGGAATGGAATGGAATGGAAAGGAATGGAATGGAATGGAGTGGAATGAAATGGAATGGAATGGAATGGAATGGAGTGGAATGAAATGGAATGGGTTGGAATGAAATGAAATGGAATGGAATGGAACAGAATGGAATTGAATCAACCCGAGTGTAATTGAATGGAATGGAATGGAATGGAACAGTATTGAAATAATCTGAATGGAATGGAATGGAGTGGAATGGAAGGGAATGGAAAGGAAAGGAAAGGAGTGGAATAGAATGGAATGCAGTGGAATGGAATAGAATGGATTGGGATCAACAGGAATGGAATGGAATGGAACGGAATTTAATGGAAAGGAATGGAATGGAAAGGAATAGAATGAAAACGAATCAACAGGAATAGAATGGAACGGAATGGAAGGGAATGGTATGGAATGGAATGGAATGGAATAGAATGGAATTGAATCAACTGGAATGGAATAGAACGGAATGAAATGGAAAAGAATGGAATGGAATAGAATAGAAGGCAATTGAATCAGCTGGAAAGGAATGGAATGGAATGGAATTTAATGGAATAGAATAGAATTGAATCAACCACAAAGGAATGAAATTGAATGGAATGGAGTGGAATGGGATGGAAAGGAATGAAACGGAAGGGAATTGAATGAAATCAACCCGATTGGGATGGAATAGAATGGAAAGGAATGGAATGGAAAGGAATGGAATGGAATGGAATGGAATGGAAAGGAATGGAATGGAATAAGGTGGAATTGAATCAAGCCGAGTGGAATGGAATGGAATGGAATGGAATAGAAAGAATTGAATCAACGTGAGTGGAATGGAATGGAATGCAATGGAACAGAATGGAATAGAATCATCCCGAGTGGAATGGAATGGAATGGAATTGAATGGAATAGAATGGAATGGAATTGAATGGAATAGAATGGAATTGAATCAAACCGACTGGAATGGAATGGAAAGGAATGGAGTGGAGTGGAATGGAATGGAATATATTAGAATGTAATTCAATAAAACCGAGTGGAATGGCATGGAAAGGAAAGGAATGTAATGGAATGTAATGGAATGGAATGGAATCAACCCGAGTGGAATGGAATGGAATGCAATGGAATGGAAGAGAATGTAAGGGGATCGAATGGAATGGAATGGAATGCAATAGAATGGAAACGCATCAACCCGAGTTGAATGGAATGGAGTGGAATGGAATGGAATGGAATGGAATAGAATGGAATGGAAAGAAAGGAATGAAATAGAATGGAATTGAATCAACACGAGTGGAATGGAATGGAATGAACTGGCATGGCATGGGATGGAATGGAATGGAATGAAATGGAATGGAATGGAATGGAATGAAATGGAATGGAATGGAATGGAATGGAATGAAATGGAATGGAACGGAATGGAATGGAATAAACCCGAGTGGAATGGAATGGAATGGAATGGAATGGAAAAGAAAGGAATGCTATGGAATGGAATTCAATGGAATGGAATGGAATGGAATGGAATGGATTGGAATGAATAAGAATGGAATTGAATCAACCCGAGTGGAATGGAATGGATGGCAATGGAATGAAATGGAATGGAATGGAATGCAATGGAATGGAACGGAATGGGATAGAATGGAATTGAATCAACCCGAGTGGAATGGAGTGGATTAGAATGGAATGGAATGGAATGGAATTGATAAAACACGAGGGGAATGGAAAGGAATGGAATGGAGTGGAATGGAATGGAATGGAATGGAATGGAATTGAATCAACCCGAGTGGTATGGAATGGAATGGAATGGAATAGAATGCAAGTAAATTAAATGGAACGGAATGGTATGGAATAGAATTGAATTGAAACAAACCGAGTGGAATGGAATGGAATGGAACGCAATGGAATGGAATGGAATGCAATGGAATGGAATGGAATGGAATCGAATGGAATTGAATGAACTGGAATGGAATGGGATGGGATGAATGGAATAGAATGGAATTGAATCAACAAGATTGGAATGGAATGGAACAGAATGGAATGGAGAGGAATAGAATGGAATTTAATCAACCCGAGTGAAATGGAATGGAATGGAAAGGAATGGAATGGAATGGAATGGAATGGAGTGAAATGGAAAGGAATGGAATGGAATGGAATGGAATCAACCCGAGTGGAAAGGAATGGAATGGAATGGAATGGAATGGAATGAAATGGAACAGAATGGAATTGAATCAACCTGAGTGAAAAGGAATGGAGTGGAATGGAATGGAATGGAATGGAACGGAATGGACTGGAATGGAAAGGAGTGGAATGGAAAGGAAAGGAAAGGAATTGAATCAACCTGAGTGGAACGCAATGGAATGGAATGGAATGGAATCAACCCGAGTGGAAGGGAATGGAATGGAAAGGAATGGAATGGAACGGAACGGAATTCAATGAAATGTTATGGAATGGAAAGGATTGGAATGGAATGGAATGGAAGGGAAAAGAATGGAAAGGAATGCAATCAACGTGGGGGGAATGGAATGGAATGGAACGGAACGGAATAGAATGGAATGGAAAGGAATGGAATGGAATGGAATAGAATAGCATGGAATTGAGTCAACCACAGTGGAATGAAATGAAATGGAATGGAATGGAATGCAATGGAATGGAATGGAGTGGAATGCAATAGAATGGAATTGAATCAACCCCAGAGGAATGGAATACAATGGAATGGAATGGAATGGAATGGAATAGAATGGAATGGAATCAACCCGAGTGTAATGGAATGCAATGGAATGGAATGGAATGGAATAGAATGGAATTCAATCAACCCAAGTGGAATGGAATGGAATGGATTGGAATGGAATGGAATGGAATGGAGCAGAATGGAATCAACCCGATTGGAATGGAATGGAAAGGAATGGAATGGCATGGAATGGAATGGAATGGAGTGGAGTGGAATGGAATAGAATGGAATTGAATCTATCCGAGTAGTATGGCATGTAATTTAATGGAATGGAATGGAATCAAACGGAATTCTATCGAAAGATTGGAATGCAAAAGAATGGAATGGAATCATCTCGAGTGGAATGGAAAGCAATAGAATGGAATGCAATAGAATGGAACGGAATCCACTCGAGTGACTGGAATGGAAATTGAATGGAATGAAATGGAATAGAATGGAATTGAAACAAACCGAGAGGAATGGAGTGGAATGGAAAGGAATGGAATGGAATGGAAGGGAATTCAATCAACCCGAGTAAAATGGAATGGAATTCAATGGAATGGAATGGAATGGAAAAGAATTGAATCAACCCGAGTGGAATGGAAAGCATTGGAATGGAATGGAATTGAATGGAATCAAACCGAGTGGAATGTAGTTGAATGGAATGCGATGGAATAGAACGAAATGGAACGGAATGGAATAGAATGGAATTGAATCTACCCGAGTGGAATGGAATGGAATGGAATGGAATGGAATGGAATGGAATAGAATGGAATGGAATAGAATGGAATTAAACAAACCGAGTGGAATGGAATGGAATGGAATGGAGTGGAGTGGAATGGAAAGGAATGGAATGGAGTTGAATGGAAAGGAATGGAATGGAAAGGAAAGGAATGGAATGGAATGGAATGGAATGGATTAGAATGAAATTGAATCAACCCGAGTGGAATGGTATGGAAAGGAATGGAAGGGAATGGAACGGAATGGAATGGAATAGAATGGAATTGAAACAAACCAAGTGGAATGGAATGGAATGGAGTGGAATGGAATGGAATGGAATGGAATGGAATGGAATCAACACTAGTGGAATGGAATGGATTGGAATGGAATGGAATAGAATGGAATTGAATCAACCTGAATGGAATGGAATGGAATGAAATGGAAAGGAATGGAATGGAATAGAATGGAATAGAATCAATTTGGAATGGAATGGAATGGAATGGAATGGAATCAACAGGAATGGAATGGAATGGAATGGAACACAATGGAAATGAAACAACCCGAGTGTACTGGAATGGAATGGAATGGAATGGAATGGAATGGAATGGAATGGAATAGAGTGAAATGCAGTAGAATGAAATTGAATCAACTCAAGTGGATTGGAATGTAATAGAAGGGAATGGAATGGAATGGAATGGAAAGGAATGGAATGGAACGGAATGGAAAGTAATGCAATAGAATGCTATGAAATCCTCTCTAGCAAAATGGAAAGGAATTGAATGGAATGCAATAGAATGGAATGGATTCCACTCGAGTGGAATGGAATGGAATGGAATGGAATGGAATGAAATGCAATAGAATGGAATTGAATCAACCAGAGAGGAAAGGAATGGAATGGAATGGAATGGAATGGAATGGAAAGGAAAGGAATGGAATGGAATGGAAAGGAATGGAATGGAATGGAGTGAAACCCAATAGAATGGAAATGAATCAACCAGAGTGGAATGGAATGGAATGGAATGCAATGGAATGGAAAGGAATAGAATAGAATGGCATGGATTAGAATGGAATTGAATCAACCAGATTGGAATGGAATGGAGGGGAATGTAATGCAATCAACCCGAGTGGAATGGAATGGTTTGGAAAGGAATGGAATGGTGTGAAATGGAATGGAATGGAATGGAGTGGAGTGGAATGGAATCAACCCGAGTGTAACGGAATATAATGGATTCATACAGAGTGGAATGGAATGGAATGGAATGAAATCAACCTGAATTGAATAGAATGGAGTGGAATGGAAAGGAATGGAATGGAATACACCCGAGTAGAATGGAATGGAATGGAATGGAATGGAACGGAATCATCCCCAGTGGAATGGAATGGAATGGAATGCAATGGAATGGAATGCAATAGAATGGAATGGAATGGTATGGAATGGAATAAACCGAGTGGAATGGAAAGGAATGCAATGGAATGGAATGGATTAGAATGGAACGGAACGGAATGGAATCAACACGAATGGAATGGAATGGAATGGAATGGAATGGAATGCAATAAACCGGAGAGGAATGTAAAGGAATGGCATGGCATGGAATGGAATGGAATGGAATCAACCTGAGTGGAATGGAATGGAATGGAATGGATTGGAATGGAATGGAATCAAACCCAGTTGAATGGAATGGAATGGAATTGAATGGAATGGAAAAGAATGGAATGGAATGGAATGGAATGAAAAGGAATGGAAAGGAATGGAATCAACAAAAGTAGAATGGAATCGAATGGAATAGAATGGAATGGCATGAATCAACCCCAGTGGAATGGAATGGGATGGAATGCAATGGAATGGAATGGAATGGAATCAACCCGAGTGCAATTGAATGGAATGGAATGGAATGGAATGGAATGGAGTGGAACGAAATGGAATAGAATCAACAAGAGTAGAATGGAATAGAATGGAATAGAATGGAATCAACTCGAGTGAAATGGAATAGAAAGGAATGGAATGGAATGGATTCAACTCGAGTACAATGGAATGGAATGGAATGGAATGGAATGGAATGGAATGGAAAGGAATAGAATGGAATTGAATCACCCCGAGTGGAATGGAATAGAATGAAATGGAAAGGAATGGAATGGAATCAACTCGAGTGGAATAGAATGGAATGGAAAGGAATAAAATGGAATCAACACGACTGGAATGGAAAGGCACGGAATGGAATCAACGGGATTGGAATAGAATAAAATGGAATGGAATGGAGTGGAATGGAATGGAATTGACTGGAATGGAATAGAATGGATTGCAAAGGAATAAAATGGAATCAACACGACTGGAATGGAAAGGCACGGAATGGAATCAACGTGATTGGAATAGAATAAAATGGAATGGAATGGAGTGGAATGGAATGGAATTGACTGGAATGGAATGGAAAGGAAAGGAATGGAATGGAATGAATTCGAATCAAAGCGAGTGGAATGGAATGGAACGGAATGGATTGGAATGAACCCGAATGGAATGGAATGGAATGGAGTGGAATGGAATGGAATGGAATCAACCCGACTGATATGGAATGGAATAGAATGGATGGAATGGAATGGAATGGAATGGAACCAACCCGAGTGGAATGGAATGGAATGGAATCGAATCAAACCGAGTGGAATGGAATGCAATGGAATGGAATGGAATGGAATCAACCGGTAGGAATGGAATGGAATGGAATGCAATTGAATGGAATGGAATGTAATTTAATGGAAGGGAATGGAATGGAATAGAATGGAACTGAATAAACCCGAGATGAGTGGAATGGAATGGAATGCAATGGAATGGAATCAACCAGAGTGGAATGGAATGGAATGGAAAGGAATGGAGTGGAACGAAATGGAATAGAAAGGAATTGAATCAACTGGAATGGAATGGAATGGAATGGTATGGAAAGGAATGCAATGAAATGGAATGGAATGCAATGGAATGGAATGGAATGGAAAGGAATCAAGCTGAGTGGAATGGAATGGAATGGAATGGAATGGTATGGAAAGGAATTGAATCAACCCGAGTGGAATGCAAAGCAATGGAATGGAATGGAATGGAATGCAATGGAATGGAATGGAACGCAATGGAATGGAATGGAATCAACCCTAGTGGAATTGAATGGAAGTGAATGGAAAGGAATCGAATGGAATGGAATGGAATCAACCCGAGCGGAATGGAATGGAGTGGAATGGAATGGAATGGAATGGAATGGAATGGAATGGAATATAATCAACGTAAATGGAATGGAATGGAATGAAATGGAATGGAATCATCTCGAGTAGAATGGTATGGAATGGAATGGAATGGAGTGGAAAGGAATGGAATAGAATTGAATTGAATCAACCCGAGTGGAATGGAATGGAATGAAATGCAATGGAATGGACAGGAATGGAATGGAATGGAATGGCTTAGAATGGAATTGAATCAACACGAGTGGAATGGAATGGAATGGAATGCAATGGAATGCAATGGAATGGAATGGAATGGAATGTTGTGAATTGGAAGGGAATGGAATGAAATGGAATGGAATGGATTGGAAAGGAATGAGATAAAGCAGAGTGGAATGAAATGGAATGGAATGAAATGGAATGGAATGCAATGCAATCAACCCGAGTGGAATGGAAAGGAATGGAATGGAATGGAATCAACCCAATTGGAATGGAATGGAATGGGATGGAATGGATTCAACTGGAGTACAATGGAATGGAATGGAAAGGAATGGAGTTCAATAGAATGGAATTCAATCAACCGGAGTGGAATGGAATGGAATGGAATGCAATGGAATGGAAAAGAATGGAATTAAATGGAATGGATTAGAATGGAATTGAATAAACACGAGTGGAATTGAATGGAATGGATGGAATGGAATGGAATGGAATGGAGTCAACCTGAGTGGAAAGGAATGGATTGGAATGGAATTAAATGGGGTGAAATGGAATGGAATGAAATGGAGTGGAGAGGAATGGAGTCAAACCGAGAGTAACGGAATGTAGTGGAATCAAACCACGTGGAATGGAATGGAATGGAGTGAAATGAAACCAACCTTAATTGAATGGAATGGAATGGAATGGAAAGGAATGGAATGCAATAAACCTGAGTAGAACGGAATGGAATAGAATGCACTGTAATGGAACGGAATCATCCCAAGTGGAATGGAATTGAATGGAAAGGAATCAATCCGAGAGAATGGAATGGAATGGAATGGAATACAATAGAATGGAATGGAATGGAATGGAATGGAATGGAATGGATTCAACCCGAGTGGAATGGACTGGACTGGACTGGAATGGAATGGAATGGAATCAACCCGATTGGAATGGAAAGAAATGGGGTGGATTGGAATGGAATGAAAGGGAAAGGAATGGAATGGAATGGAATGGAATGGAATGGAATAGAATAGAATGGAATTGAATCAACAGGAATGGAATGGAATGGTATGGAATGCCATGGAATGGAATAGAATGGAATTGAATCAACTGGAAAGGAATGGAATGGAATGGAATCAGCCCTAGTGAAATGCAAAGGATTAGAATGGAATGGAATGGGATGGAATGGAATGGATTCAACTCGAGTAGAATGTAATGTAATGGAATGGAATGGAATAGAATGCTATAGAATCAACACCAGGGTAATGGTATGGAATGGAATACAATGGAATGGAAAGGAAAGGAATGGAATGGAATGGAATGGAATGGAATTGAATCAACCCGAGTGGAATGTAACGTAATGTAATGTTATGTAATGTAATGGAATGGAATGGAATCAACCCGAGTGGAATGGAATGGAACGGAGTGGAATGGAATGGAATGGAATAGCATGGAACTTAATCAACCCAAGTGGTATGGAATGGAATGGAAAGGAATGCAATGCAATGGAATGGAATGGAATGGAATGGAATGCAATGGAATGGAATGGAGTAAACCCGAGTTGAATGCAATTGAATGGAATGGAAAGGAATGGAATGGAATCGAATCGAAAGGAATGGAATCAACCTGAATGGAAAAGAATGGAATGGAATGGATTGGAATGGAATGGAAGCAACTGGAGTGGAGTGAAGTGGAATGGAAAGGAATGGAATGCAATGGAATGGAATAGAATGGAATGGAATGGAATGGAATCAACACGAACCGAATGGAATGGAATAGAATGGAAAGGAATGGTATGGAATGGAATCAACCAGAGTCGAATGGAATTTAATGGGATGGAATGGAATGGAATGATGTGGAATGGAATGTAATCAACCAGAGAGGAATGGAAAGGATTGAAATGGACTGGAATGGAACAGAATGGAATGGAATGCAATGGAATGGAACGGAATGGAATGCAATAGAATGGAACTGAATCAACCCGAATGGAATGGAAACTAATGGAATGGAATGGAATGGAATGAAATGGAATAGAACGAAATAGAATCAACTGGAATGGAATGGAATGGAAAGGAACGCAATGGAATGGAATGCAAAGGAAAACAGTGGAATGGAATGGAATGGAATTTAATTGAATAGAAGGGAATTGAATTAATGAGAGTGTAATGGAGTGGAATGGAATGCAATGGAACGGAACGGAATGCAATCAACCCTCGTGAAATGGAATGGAATGGAATGGAATGGAATAGAACGAAAGTGAATCCACTGGAAAGGAATGGAATGGAAACAACATGAATAGAATGGAATGGAACGGAAAGGAATGGAATGGAATAGAGTGGAATTGAATCAATAGGAATGGAATGGAGTGGAGTGGAATGGAATGGAATGGAATGGAATGGAATGGAATGGAATCAAACCGACTGGAATGGAAAGGAATGGAATGGAAGGGAATGGAATGGAATTGAAACAACCAGAGTGGAATGTAATGTAATGGAATGGAATGGTATGGAATGGAATGGAATGGAATGGAATGGAATGGAATGGAATAGAATGGAACTGAGTCAACTCGAGTGGAATGGAATGGAATGCTATGGAATCGAACTGAATTGAATCAACTGGAATGGAATGGAATGGAATGCAATGGAATGGAAAATAATGGAAGGGAATAGAGTGGAATTGAATGAATAGGAATGGGTTGGAATGGAATGGACTGGAAAGGAATAGAATGGAATGTAGTGGAATGGAATGGAATTAAATCAACCAGAGTGGAAAGGAATGGATTGGAATGGAATAGAATAGAATTGAATCAACTGGAATGGAATGGAATGAAATGAAGTGGAATGGAATGGAATGGAGAGGATTGGAATGGAATGGAATCAACTGGAATGGAATGGAATGGAATGGAATGGAATGGAATGGATTGGAATGGACTGGAATGGAATAGAATAGCATTGAATCAACTGGAATGGAATGGAATGGAATGCTATGCAATGGATTAGAATGGAATGGAAGAGAATGGAATTGAAACAACGGAAATGGAATGGAATAGAACTGAAAGGAGTACAATAGAATTGAATGAACAGGAAAGAAATGGAATGGAATGGAATGGAATGGAATGCAATGGAACAGAAAGGAATAGAATGGAATTGAATCAACAGGAATGGAATTGAATGGAATGGAATACAATGGAAGAGAATAGAATGGAATTAAATGAACAGGAATGGAATGGAATGGAATGGAATGGAATGGAATGGAATGGAATGGAATCAACCTGAGTGCAATATAATGGAATGGAATGGAATGGAATGGAATCAACCTGAGTGCAATATAATGGAATGGAATGGAATGGAATGGAAAGGAATGGAATGGAATGGAGTGGAATGAAATGGAATGGAATGGAATGGAATGGAGTGGAATGAAATGGAATGGGTTGGAATGAAATGAAATGGAATGGAATGGAACAGAATGGAATTGAATCAACCCGAGTGTAATTGAATGGAATGGAATGGAATGGAACAGTATTGAAATAATCTGAATGGAATGGAATGGAGTGGAATGGAAGGGAATGGAAAGGAAAGGAAAGGAGTGGAATAGAATGGAATGCAGTGGAATGGAATAGAATGGATTGGGATCAACAGGAATGGAATGGAATGGAACGGAATTTAATGGAAAGGAATGGAATGGAAAGGAATAGAATGAAAACGAATCAACAGGAATAGAATGGAACGGAATGGAAGGGAATGGTATGGAATGGAATGGAATGGAATAGAATGGAATTGAATCAACTGGAATGGAATAGAACGGAATGAAATGGAAAAGAATGGAATGGAATAGAATAGAAGGCAATTGAATCAGCTGGAAAGGAATGGAATGGAATGGAATTTAATGGAATAGAATAGAATTGAATCAACCACAAAGGAATGAAATTGAATGGAATGGAGTGGAATGGGATGGAAAGGAATGAAACGGAAGGGAATTGAATGAAATCAACCCGATTGGGATGGAATAGAATGGAAAGGAATGGAATGGAAAGGAATGGAATGGAATGGAATGGAATGGAAAGGAATGGAATGGAATAAGGTGGAATTGAATCAAGCCGAGTGGAATGGAATGGAATGGAATGGAATGGATTGGAATGGAATCAACCGGAGTGGAATGGAATGGAATGGAATAGAGTGAAGTGGAGTGGAAAGGAATGGATTGTATTGTAATGTAATGGAATGGAATAGAATGCAATTGAATCAACCCGAGTGGAATGGAATGGAATGGAATCCAATGGAATGGAATCCAATGGAATAGAATGGAATTGAATCAACCCGAGTGGAAGGAATGGAATGCAATGGATTGGAATGAAATGGAATTGAATGAAATGAAATGGAAAGGAATGGAATAGAATCCATTTGAATCAAGCGTAGTGGAAAGGAATGGAAAGGAATGGAATGCAATGGAATGGAATGGAATGGAATGGAATCGTTCTGAATGGAATGGAATGGAATGGAATGGAATGAAATGGAAATGAACGGAATAGAATGCAATGAAATGGAATACAATGGAACTGAATCAACGCGAGGGGAAGAGAAAGGAATAGAATGCAATGGAATGGAAAGGAATGGAATCAACCCCTAGTGGAATGGAATGGCATGGAATAGAGTGATGTGGAGTGGAATGTAATGGATTGGAATGGAATAGAATGGAACGGAATGAAATGGAATTGAATAGAATGGAATGGAATGGAGTGGAATGGAAAGGAATCAAACCGAATGGAATGGAATGGAATGGAATGGAATGGAATAGAATGGAATGGAATTGAATGGAATGGAATCAACCCCAGTGGAGTGGAATGGAGTGGAATTGAATGGAATGGAATGGGATGGAATTGAATGGAATAGAATGGAATGGAATTATCCCAAGTGGAATGGATTCGAATGGAATGGAGTGGAATGGAAAGGAAAGGAAAGGAATGGAATGTAATGGAATAGAATGGAATGGAATAGAAAGGAATGGAATCAACTGCAATGTAATGGAATGGAAGGGAATGGAAAGGAATTGAAACAACACGAGTGGAATGGAATGGAATGGAATGGAACAGAATGGAATTGAATCAACCTGAGTGGAAATGAATGGAAAGTAATGGAATGGAATAGAATGGAATGGAATGGAATTGAAACAACTGGAATGGAATGGAATGGAATGGAACGGAATGGAATGGTATGCAACGGAATGGAATTGAGTGCAATGGAATGGAATTGAATGTAATTGAATCAACTGGAATGGAATGGAATAGAATCAACCTGAGTAGAATGGAGTGGAATGGAATGGAATGGAATGGAATGGAATGGAATGGAATTGAATGGAATGGAATGGAATGGTAAAGAACGGAATTGAATCAACCAGAGTGTAATAAAATGGAATGGAATGGAACGGAATGGAATGGAATGGAATGGAATGGAATGCAATTGAATCAACCCGAATGGAATGGAATGGAACGGAATGGAAAGGAATGGAATGGAATAGAATAGAATAACATGGAATTGAATAAACCCGAGTGAAATTGAAGGGAATGGAATGGAATGGAATGGTATCAGCACGAGTGGAATGGAATGGAATGGAATGGAATGGATTGAATTGGATTGGAATGGAAAGGAATGGAATGGAATGCAAAGCAATTGAATCAAACCGAGTGGAATGGAATGGAAAATAGTGGAATGTAATGGAATGGAATGGAATCGAATAGAATGGAATTGAATCAACCCCAGTGGAAGGGAATGGGATGGAATGGAATGGAATGGAATAGAATGGAATTGAGACAACTAGAATGGAATGGAATGGAATGGATTTGAATCAACCCAAACGGAATGGAATGGAATGGAATGCAATGGAATGGAATGGAATGGAATGCAATGGAATGGAATGGAATGGAATAGAATGGAATTGAATCAACTGGAAGGGAATGGAATTGAATCAAACCGAGCAGAATGTAATGGAATGCAATGGAATGGAATGGAATAGAATGGTATTGAATCAAGCCGAGTGGAAAGGAATGGAATGGAATGGAATGGAAGGGAAGGGAAGGGAATGGAATGGAATGGAATCAACCCGAGTGGAATGGAATGGAAAGGAATGTAATAGAATGGAATGGAATGGAATGGAATCAAACCGAGTGGAGTGGAATTTAATGGAATGGTATGGAATGTAATGGAATGCAATGGAATGGAAAAATCCCGAGTGGAATGGATTGGAATGGAATGGAATGGAATGAAATGGTACATAATGTAATTGAATTAACCCGAATGCAATGCAATGGAATGGAATGGAATGGAATGGAATCAACCCGAATGCAATGGAATGGAAAGGAAAGGAATAGAATGGTATTGAATCAAACCAAGTGGAATGGAATGGAATGTAATGGAATGTAATGAAATGGAATGGAAAGGAACGGAATGGAATGGAATGGAATGATATGGAATGGAAAGGAATGGAATGGAATGGAATGGAATGGAATGGAATCAAGCCGAGTGGAATGGAATGGAAAGGAATGGAATAGAAAGGAATGGAATGGAATGGTATGGAATGGAATCAACCCGAGTGGAATGGATTGGAATGGAGTGGAATGGAATGGAACAGAATATAATTGAATCAACCCGAACGGAATGGAATGGAATGGAATGGAATGGAATAGAATGGAATTGAATGAACTGGAACAAAACTGAATGGAATGGAATAGAATCGAATTGAATCAAGTGGAATGGAACAGAAAGGAATGGAATGGAATCAACTCCAGTAGAATGGAATGGAATGGAGTGGAATTGATTGAAATGGAATGGAACGGAATGGAATGGAAAAGATTGGAATTGAATCAACTGGAATGGAATGGAATGCAATGGAATGGAATACAACGGAATAGAATCAACTGGAATGGAATTGAATGGAATGGAATGGAATAGAACGGAATAGAATCAACTGGAACGGAAGGGAACGGAATGGAATGGAAAGAAATGTAATGGAAACAACTGGAATGGAATGGAATGGAATGGAATGGAATAGAATGGAATTTAATCAATAGGAATGGAATGGAATAGAATGCAATGGAATGGAAAGGAACAGAATCAACACGAGTGGAATGGAATGGGATGGAATGGAATGGAATGGAATGCGAATGAATGGAATGGAATGGAATGGAATGGAAAGAAATAGAATGGAAGTGAATAAATCCGAGAGGAACGGAATGGAGTGGAACGGAATGAAACGGAATAGAAAGGAATGGAATAGAAAGAAATTGAAACAATTGGAATGGAATGGAATGAAATGGAATGGAATGGAATGGAATGGTGTGGTATGAAATGGAGTAGAATGGAATTGAATCAACACGAGTGGAGTGGATTGGAATGGGATGGAAAGGGATGGAATTGAATCAATCCGAGTGGAATTGAATGGAATGGAATAGAGTGGAGTGGAAAGAAATGGAATGGAATGGAGTGGAGTGGAATGAAACGGAATGGAATGGAGTGGGGTGGAATGGAATGGAATGGAATGGAATACAATGGAATTGAACCAACTGGAACAGAATGGAATGGAATGGAATGGAATGGAATGGAATGGAATGGAATGGAGTGGAATGGAATGGAATTGAATCAGCCACAGTGGTATGGAATGGAATGGAATGCAACGGAATGGAATGGAGTGGAATGGAAGGGAATTGAATCAGCCAGAGTGGTATGGAATGGAATGGAATGCAATGGAATGGAATGGAATGGAATGGAATGGAATGGAATGGAATGGAATGGAATGCAATGGAATGGAATGGAATGGAATGCAATGGAATGGAATGGAATGGAATGGAATGGAATACTACAGAATTGAATGAAGACAAGTGGAATGGAATGGAATGGAATGGAGTCGAATCGAAAGTAATGGAATGGAAAGGAATGGTATGGAACGGAATGGAATGAAATGGAATGGAATGGAATCATCCCAACTGGAATGCATTGGAATGGAATGGAATAGAATGGAATGGAAAGAAATGGAATAGAATGGAATTGAATCAACTGGAATGGACTGGAATGGAATGGAATGGAATAGAATGCAACTGAATCAAACCGAGTGGAATGGAATGGAATGGAAAAGAGTGGAATGGAATGGAGTAGAATGGAATTGAATCAACCCCAGTGGAATGCAATGGAATGGAATGGAATGGGATGGAATGGAATGGAATGGAATGAAATTGAATCAACAAGAATGGAATGGAATGGAATGGAATGGAATTGAATGAACCTGAGCGGAATGGAATGGAATGGAATGCAATGGAATGGAATAGAATGGAATTGAATCAACTGGA
Source organism: Pan paniscus (assembly GCF_029289425.2). Lineage (NCBI taxonomy): Eukaryota > Metazoa > Chordata > Mammalia > Primates > Hominidae > Pan > Pan paniscus. The sequence goes on from NC_073271.2 coordinate 1,182,559, forward strand.
ATGGAATGGAATGGAATGGAATGAAATCGAGCGGAATGGAATGTAATGGTATGGAATAGAATGGAATGGAATGGAATAGAATGGAATTGAATCAACCTGAGTGGAAAGGAAAGGAATGGAACGGAATGGAAAGGAATGGAATGGAACGGAATGGAAAGGAATGGAATGGAATGGAATGGATTGGAATCAACCCGAGGGGAATGGAATGAAAAGGAATGGAATAGAATGGAATGGAATGGAATGGAATCAAACCGAGTGTAGTGGAATGGAATGGAATGGTGTGGAATGGAATGGAATAGAATGGAATGGAATGCAATGGAATGGAATGGAATGGAATGGAATGGAATAAACCCGATTGGAATGGATTGGAATGGAATGGAATGGAATGGAATAGAACGGAATAGAATGAACTGGAATGGAATGGAATGTTATAGAATGGAATTGAATCAAACCGAGTGTAATGCCATGGAATGGAATGGAACGGAATGGAATGGAATGCAATTCAATCAACCCCAATGGAATGGAATGGAATGGAATGGAATGGAATGGAATGGAATAGAACAGAATGGAATTGAAACAACCCGAGTGAAATTGTAGGGAATGGGATGGGATGTAATGGAATGGAACGGTATCAGCACGAGTGGAATGGAATGGAATGGAATGGATTGAATTGGAGTGGAATGGAAAGGTTTGGAATGGAATGGAATGGAATGGAATAGAATGCAGTTGAATCAAACCGAGTGGAATGGATTGGAATGGAAACGACTGGAATGGAATGTAATGGAATTTAATGAAATAGAATGGAATTGAATCAACCCCAGTGGAAAGGAAAGGAATGAAATGGAATGGAATGGAATGGAATGGAACAGAATTGAATAGAATCAACTGGAATTGAATGGAATGGAATGGAATTGAATTGAATCAACCCGAGCGTAATGGAATGGAACGGAATGCAATGGAATGGAATGTAATAGACTGGTATTGAATCAAACCAAGTGAAGTGGAATGGAATGCAATGGAGTGGAATGAAATGGAATGGAAAGGAATGGATTGGAATGGAATGGAATGGAATGGAATCAACCTGAGTGGAATGGAAAGGAAAGGAATAGAATAGAATGGAATGGAATGGAATCAACCCTAGTGGAATGGATTGGAATGGAGTGGAATGGAATGCAATGGAACAGAATGTAATTTTATCAACCCGAAAGAACTGGAATGTAATGTAATGGAATAGAATGGAATTGAATGAACTGGAATGGAATGGAATGGAATGGAATAGAATGGAAATGAATCAAGTGGAATGGAACGGAATGGTGTGGAATTGAATGGAATGGAATGGAATGGAATCAACTCCAGTAGAATGGAATAGAATGGAGTGGAATTGATTGGAATGGAATGGAATGGAATGGAAAAGATTGGAATTGAATCACATGGAATGGAACTGAATGCAATGGAATGGAATAGAACGGAATAGAATCAACTGGAGAGGAATGGAATGGAATGGAATGGAATGGAATAGAATGGAATAGAATCAACTGGAATGGAAGGGAATACAATAGAATGGAAAGGAACGGAATGGAAACAACTTGAATGGAATGGAATAGAATGGAATTTATTCAATAGGAATGGAATGGAATGGAATGCAATGCAATGGAAAGGAACAGAATCACCCCGAGTGGAATGGAATGGGTTGGAATGGAATGGAATGGGTTGGAATGGAATGGGTTGGAATGGAATGGAATGGAATGGGAATGAATGGAATGGAATGGAATGGAATGGAAAGGAATCAACCGGAATGGAATGGAATGGAATGGAATGGAATGGAATGGAATAGAATGTAATTGAACCAACTGGAATGGAATGGAATGGTATGGTATGAAATGGAATAGAATGGAATTGAATCCACACGAGTGGAGTGGATTGGAATGGAATGGAATGGGATGGAATTGAATCAATCCGAGCAGAATTGAATGGAATGGAATGGAGTGGAGTGGAATGAAATGGAATGGAATGGAGTGGAGTGGAATGAAATGGAATGGAATGGAGTGGAGTGGAATGGAATGGAATGGAATGGAATACAATGGAATTGAATCAACTGGAATGGCACAGAATTGAATGGAATGGAGTGGAATGGAGTGGAGTGGAATGGAATTGAATCAGCCAGAGTGGTATGGAATGGAATGGAATGGAATGGAATTGATTCAACCAGAAAAGAATGGAATAGAATGGAATGGAATTGAATTGAGTCAACACTAGTGGAATGGATTGGAATGGAATGGAATGGAATGGAATGGAATAGAACGGAATTGAATGAACCCGAAGGGAATGCAATGGAATGGAGTGGAGTGGAATGGAATGGTATTCAACGGAATAGAATGGAATTGAGTCAATCCCAGTGGAACGGAATGGAATGAAATGAAATGGAATGCATGTAATTCAATCAACCCGAGTGAAATGGAAAGGAATGGAATAGAATGGAATGGAATGGAATGGAATCAACACGAGGGGAATGAATGGAATAGAATGGAATGGAATGGAAAAGTATAGAATTGAATCAACCCTGGTGGAACGGAATGGATTTGAATGGAGTGGAATTGAACGTAATGTAATGTAATGGAATGGAATGGAATGGAATGGAATGGAATGGAATGGAATAGAATGGAATGGAATGGAATAGAATGGAATGGAATCATCCCAACTGGAATGGATTGGAATGGAATGGAATGCAATGGAATGAAATGGAATAGAATGGAATTGAATCAACTGGAATAGATTGGAATGGAATGGAATGGAATTTAATCAACCCGAGCGGAATGGAATGGAATGGAATAAAATGGTATTGAATCAGCCCGAGTGGAATGGAACGGAATGTAATGGAGTGGCATGGAAAGGAATAGAATGGAATGGAATGGTATGGAACCAACCTTAGTGGAATGGAATGGAAAGGAATGGAAAAGAACGGAATGGAATGGAATGGAACAGAATCAACCCGAGCCGGGTGGAATGGAATGGAATGGTATGGAATGGAATGGATGGAATGGAATGGAATGGAATGGAACATAATGTAATTGGATCAACACGAATGGAATGGAATGGAATGGAAAGGAGTGGAATGGAATGGAAAGGAGTAGAATGTAAATGAATGAACTGGAATTGAATGGAATGGAATGGAATAGAATGCAATTGAATCAAGTGGAATGGAATGGAATGGAATGGAATAAACCCTAGTAGAATGGAATGGAATTGAGGGGAATTGATTGGAATGGAATGGAATGGAAAGGAATGGAATGGAATGGAATGGAAAAGAAAGGAATTGAGTAAACTGGAATGGAATGGAATGGCATGAAATAGAATGGAATGGAATGGAATGAAATGGAAGGGAAGGGAATGGAATGGAATGGAATAGAATAGAATGGAATAGAATCAACTGCAATGGAATGGAAAGGAATGTAATGGAAACAACTGGAATGGAATGGAATGGAATGGAATGGAATGGAATGGAATGGAATAGAAGGGAATTTAATCAAGAGGAATCAAATGGAATGGAATGGAATGGAATGGAATGGAATTTCATGGAATGGCATGGAAAGGAATTAAATCAATCCGAGTGGAATAGAATGGGATGGAATGGAATGGAATGGGAATGAATGGAATGGAATGCAATGGAATGGAGTGGAATGGAATGGAATAGAATGGAATTGAATCAACCCGACTGAAATGGAATGGAATTGAATGGAGTAGTATGGAATTGAATGAACCCAAGTGGAATGGAATGGAATGCAAGGGAATTCAATGGAATTGAAACAACTGGAGTGGAATGGAATGGAATCAAATGGAATGGGATGGAATGGAATGGAATAGAATGAAATTGTGCCAATGGGAAAGAAATGGAATGGAATGGAATGGAACGGAATGGAATGGTATGGAATGGAATCGAATGGAATTGAATCAACCCGAGTGGAGTGGATTGGAAAGCAATGGAATGGAATGGAATGGGATGAAGTTGAATCAATCCCAGTGGAATGGAATGGAATGGAAAGGAGTGGAGTGGAATGAAATGGAATGGAATGGAGTGGAGTGGAATGGAATGGAATGGAATGGAATGGAATAGAATGGAATTTAATCAATAGGAATGGAATGGAATGGAATGGAATTTCATGGAAAGAAATGGAAAGGAATTGAATCAACCTGAGTGGAATAGAATGGGATGGAATGGAATGGAATGGGAATGAATGGAATGGAATGGAATGCAATGAAATAGAATGGAATTGAATAAACCCGAGTGGAATGGAATGGAATGGAATGAAATGGAATCGAATGGAATGGAATAGTATGAAATTGAACAAATTGGAAAGCAATGGAGTGGAATGGAATGGAAGGGAAAGGAATGTAATGGTATGGAATGCAATCGAATGGAATTGAATCAACCCGAGTGGAGTGGATTGGAATGTAATGGAATGTAATGGAATGGGATGGAATTGAATCAATCCGAGTGTAATGGAATGGAATGGAATGGAGTGTAGTGGAATGAAATAGAATGGAATGAAGTGGAGTGGAGTGGAATGGAATGGAATGGAATGGAATGGAATGGAATGGAATCAACTGGAATGGAATGGAATTGATGGAATTGCACGGAATGGAATGAAATGGAATGCAGTGGAATGGAATGGAATTGAATCAACCAGAGTGGTATGGAATGGAATGGAATGGAATGGAAAGGATTTGAATGGATTTGAATTGAATCAACACTAGGGGAATGGAATGGAATGGCATGGAATGGAATGGAATGGACTGGAACTGAATAGAATGGAACTGAATCAATCTAAGAGGAATGGAATGGAATGGAATGGAATGGAATGGAATGGAATGGAATGGAATGGAATGGAATGGAATGAAATGGAATGGAATAGAATGGAATTGAATCAATTGGAATGGAATGGAATGGAAAGGAATGGTAGGGAATGGAATGGAATCAACCGGAGTGGAATGGAATGGAACGGAATGGAACACAATGGAATTGAATCAACCCGAGTGTAATGGAATGGAATGGAATGGAATGGAATGGAACGGAATGGAATAGAGAGAAATGCAGTAGAATGTAATTGGATGAACACAGGTGTAATGGAATGGAGGAGAAGGGAATGGAATGGAATTGAATGGAGTAGAATGGAAAGGAATGCAATAGAATGGTATGGAATCCACTCTTGCAAAATGGAATGGAATTGAATGGAATGCAATATAATGGAATGGAATCCTCTCGAGGGGAATGGAATGGAATGGAATGGAGTGAAATGCAGTAGAATAGAATTGAATCAACACAAGTGGAAATGAATGGAATGGAATGCAATGGAAGGAATGGAATAGTACAGAAATGAATCAACCCAAGTGGAATGGAATGGATTGGAATGGAGTGGAATCGAAAGGAAAGGAATGGAATGGAATGGAATAGAATGGAATGGAATCATCCCAAGTGGAATGGATTGGAATGGAATGGAATGAAATGGAATAGAATGGAATTGAATCAACTGGAATGGACAGGAATGGAATGGAATGGAATTTAATCAACCCGAGCGGAATGGAATGGAATGGAATAAAGTGGTATTGAATCAACCTGAGTGGAATGGAACGGAATGTAATGGAATGGAATGGAAAGGAATAGAATGGAATGGAATGGAATGGAATCAACCCGAGTGGAATGGAATGGAAATGAATGGAAAAGGACGTAATGGAATGGAATGGAAAGGAATCAACCCGAGTGGAGTGGAATGGAATGGAATGGTATGGAATACAATGGAATGGTATAAACCCGAGTGGAATGGAATGGAATGGAATGGATTGGAATGGAATGGAATGGATTGGAATGGAGTAAAATGCAAAAGAATGAACTGGAATGGAATTGAATGGAATGGAATAGAATGGAATTGAATCAAGTGGAATGGAATGGAATGGAATAAACCCTAGTAGAATGGAATGGAATGGAGTGGAATTGATTGGAATGGAATGGAATGGAAAAGAATGGAATTGAATCAACTGGAATGGAATGGAATGGCATGAAATGGAAAGGAATGGAATGGAATAGAATGGAATGAAATGGAATGGAATGGAATGGAATGCAATGGAATGGAATGGAATGGAATAGAATGGATTAGAATCAACTGGAAAGGAATGTAATGTAATGGAATGGAAAGGAATGTAATGGAAACAACTGGAAAGGAATGGAATGGAATGGAATAGAATGGAATTTAATCAATAGGAATGGAATGGAATGGAACAGAATATCATGGAATGGAATGGAAAGGAATTGAATCAGCCTGAGTGGAATAGAATGGGATGGAATGGATTTGAATGGAATGGAATGGAATGGAATGGAATGGGAATGAATGGAATGGAATGGAATGGAGTGGAACGGAATGGAATAGAATGGAATTGAATCAACCCGACAGGAATGGAATGGAATTGAATGGAGTAGAATGGAATTGAATGAACCCGAGTCGAATGGAATGGAATGCAATAGAATGCAAAAGAAGTGAAACAGCTGGAATGGAATGGAATGGAATCGAATGTAATTGAATGGAATGTAATGGATTGGAACGGAATGGAATGGAATTGAATCAACCTGAGTGGAATGGAATGCAATGGAATGGAATTGAATGGAATGGAATGGAATGGAATGGAATGAAATGGAATGGAATTGAATAAACATGATTGGAATGGAATGGGATGGAATGGAATGAAATGGAATGGAATGGAATGGAACAGAATGAAATTGAACCAATTGGAAAGGAATGGAATGGAATGGAATGGAATGGAACGGAAAGGAATGGTTTGGAATGGAATCGAATGGAATTGAATCAATTGGAATGGAATGGATGGAATCGCATGGAATGGAATGAAATGGAATGGGGTGGAATGGAATGGAATTGAATCAACCAGAGTGGTATGGAATGGAATGGAATGGAATGGAATGGAATGGAATGGATTTGAATGGAATTGAATTGAATCAACACTAGTGGAATGGAATGGAAAGGAATGGCATGGAATGGAATGGAATGGACTGGCATTGAATAGAATGGAATTGAATCAATCCAAGAAGAATGGAATGGAATGGAATGGAATAGAATGGAATTGAATCAATTGGAAAGGAATGGAATGGAGTGGAATGGAATGGAAAGGAATGGTATGGAATGGAATGGAATCAACCAGAGTGGAATGGAATGGAATTTTATGGAGTGGAATACAATGGAATTGAATCAACCCGAGTGTAATGGAATGGAATGGAATGGAATGGAATGGAATGGAATGGAATGGAATAGAGTGAAATGCAGTAGAATGTAATTGAATGAACCCGAGTATAATGGAATGGAAGAGAATGGAATGGAATGGAATGGAATGGAATAGAATGGAATGGAGTAGAATGGAAAGGAATGCAATAGAATGGTATGGAATCCACTCGAGTGGAATGGAATGGAATGGAATGTAGTGAAATGCAATAGAATAGAATCGAATCAACCCGAGTGGAAATGAATGGAATGGAATGGAATGGAATGGAGTGAAAACAAATAGAATGGGAATGAATCAACCCGAGAGTAATGGAATGGAATGGAATGGAATGAAATGAAATAGAATGAAATTGAATCAACAAGAGTGGAATGGAAAGGAATGGAATGGAATGGAATGGAATGGAATGGAATGGCATGGCATGGAATGGAATGGAATGGCATAGAATGGAATTAAATCAACCTGAGTGGAATAGAATGAAATGGAAAAGGATGGAATTGAATCAACTAGAATGGAATGGAAAGGAAAGGAATGGAATGGAATCGAATGGAATCAACCAGGGTGGAATGGAATGGAATGGAATGGAATCGAATGGAATCAACCAGGGTGGAATGGAATTGAATGGAATGGAATGGAATAGAACGGAATTCAATCAACTGAAATGGAATGGAAAGGAATGGAATGGAATGGAATGGAATCAACCCGAGTGGAATGAAGTGGAATGGAATGGGATTGAATGCAATTGAGTGGAATGGAATGGAATGGAATCAACCTGAGTGGAATGGATTGGAATGGAATGGAATGTAGTGATGTGGAGTGGAATGGAATGGATTGGAATGGAATGGAAGGGAATGGAATGGAATGGATTGGAATGGAATGGTATGGAATGGAATGGAATAGAACGAAATTGAATCAACCCGAGTGGAATGGAATGGAATGGAATGGAATGGAGTGGAACTGAATGGAACGGAATGGAGAGGAATAGAATGGAATTGAATCAACCAGAAGGAATGGAATGGAACGGAATAGAAAGGTATTGAATGAAATGGAGGGGAATGGAATGGAATGGAATGGAATGGAATGGAATGGAATCAACCTGAGTGGAATGGAAAGGAATGTAATGGAATGAAATGGAATGGAATGGAATGGAATAGAATGAAAATGAATAACCCCGAGTGGAATGGAATGGAATGGAATAGAATGAAATGGAATGGAATAGAATGAAATTGAACCAATTGAATGGAATGGAATGGTATGGTATGGTAAGGAATGGAATAGAATGGAATTGAATCAACACGAGCGGAGTGGATTGGAATTTAATGGAATGGAATGGAATGGGATGGAATTGAATCTATCTGAGTGCAATGGAATGGAGTGGAGTGGAATGAAATGGAATGGAATGGAGTGGAATGGAATGGAATGGAATACAATGGAATTGAATAAACTGGAATGGAACGGAATGGAACGGAATGGAACGGAATGGAATGGAATGGAGTGGAATGGAGTGGAATGGAAGGGAATTGAATCAACCAGAGTGGTATGGAATGGAACGTAATGGAATGGAATGGAACGGAATGGAATTGAATCGACTGGAAAGGAATGGAATGGAATGGAATGGAATTGAAACAACACTAGTTGAATGAAATGGAATGTAATGGAATGGAATGGAATTGAATGGAATGGAATGGAATAGAATTCAATTGAATGAACCTGAATGGCATGGAATGGAATGGAGTGGAATTGAATGGAATGGAATACAATAGAATGGTATTGAATTAACCCCAGTGGAATGGAATGGATTGGAATGAAATGGAATGGAATGGAAAGGAAATTAATGCAATAGCATTCAATCAACCCAAGTGGAATGGAAGGGAATGGAATAGAATGTAATGGAATGGAATGGAATCAACCCGAGGGGAATGTAATGGAATGCTATGGAATGGAATGGAATGGAATGAAATGGAATGGAATGGAATGAAATGGAATGGAATGGAATGAAATGGAATGGAATGGAATGAAATGGAATGGAATGAATGGAATGAAATGGAATGGAATGGAATGGAATGGAATGGAATGGAATGGAATGAAATGGAATGGAATGGAATTGAATGAAATGGAATGGAATGGAATGGAATGGAATGGAATGGAATGAAATGAAATGGAATGGAATGGAATGGAATGAAATGAAATGGAATGGAATGGAATGGTATGGAATGGAATGGAATGAAATGGAATGGAATGCAATGGAATGGAATGGAATGGAATGAAAAGGAATGGGATGGAATGCAATGGAATGGAATCAAATGGAATGAAATGGAATGGAATTTAATGGAATGGAATTAAATGAAATGGAATGGAATGGAATGAAATGGAATGGAATGGAATTAAATGGAATGGAATGGAATGGAATAGAACGGAATTGAATCAACTGAAATGGAATGGAATGGAATGGAATGGAATTAAATGGAATGGAATGGAATGGAATAGAACGGAATTGAATCAACTGAAATGGAATGGAATGGAATGGAATTGAATCAACCCGAGTGGAATGGAATGGAATGGAATGGGATGGAATGGAATGGAATGGAATGGAATGAAATCAACCTGAGTGGAATGGATTGGAATGGAATGGAATGGAGTGATGTGGAGTTGAATGGAATGGAATGGAGAGGAATGGAGTGGTATTGAGTGGTTTGGAGTGAACTACAATGGAATGGAGTGGAGAGGTGTGTAATGGAGTGGAGAGGAGTTGAGTGGATTGTAGTGGAATGGAGTGCCATGGAGTGGAGTGGATTGGAGTGGAGTGGAATAGAGTGGAGAGGAGTGTAATGGAGTGGAGTCGAGCGGAATAGAGTGGAAAGGAATGGAGTGGAATGGAATGGAATGGAGTGGAATCAAATGGAATGGAAGGAAATGGAGTGGCATGGAGTGGAGTGTAGTGGAATGGGATGGAATGGAGTGGAATGGAATGGAATGCAGTGGTGTGAAACAGTGGAATTGAGTGGAGAGTAGTGGAATGGAATGGAGAGGAGAGGAGTGGAGTGGAGTGGAATATAATATAATAGAGGAGAAAGGAATGGAATGGTGTGGAGTGGAATGGAATGGAGTGGAATGGAATGGAATGGAGTGCAATCGAGTTGAATGGAGTGGAATGGAGTGGAGTGTAGTGGAATATAATATAAAGTAGTGGAAAGGAGTGGAATGGAGTGGAGAAGAATGGAATGGATTGGGGTGCAACGGAGTGGAGTGGAATGGAGTGAAGTGGAGTGGAATGGAATTGAATAAAGTGGAATACAGTGGAATGGAATGGAGTGGACTGGAGTGGAATGGTGTGGAGTGGTGTGGAATGGAGTGGAGTGCAATGGAGTGGAATTGGGTGGAGTGGAATGGAATGGGTTAGAGTGGAATGGAATGGACAGGAATGAAATGGAATGTTGTGGAGTTGAATGGTGTGGAGTGGAATGGAATGGAGTGGATTGGAATGGAATGGAACTGAAAGGAATGGAATGGCGTGGAATGGAATGGGATGGAGTGGAGTAGAATGGAATGGAGTGGAGTGGAATGAAATGGAATGGAATGGAATGGAATGTTGTTGAATAGAATTGAATGGAGTGGCATGGAGTGGAATGGAGTGTAGTGGTGTGGAATGTAATGGAGTGTATTGGAATGCAATGGAATTGATTGGACTGGAATGCACTGGAATGGCGTGGAGTGGAGTGGAGTTCAGTGGATTGGAATGGAATGGAATGCAGTGGGATGGAATGGAATGGAGTGGAGTGGCATGGAGTAGAATGGTTTGTAGTGGACTGGAGTGGAACGGAGTGGGACGGAAAGGAATGGAGTGGATTCGAATTGACTGGAGTGGAGTGGAGCACAGTGGAATGGACTGTAGTGGAATGGAGTGGAGTGCAGTGGACTGGAGTGGACTGGAGTGGAATGGAATTGACTGGCGTGGAGTTGAAAGGAGTGGAGTGGAATGGAATGAAATGGAGTGGAGTGGAATGCAGTGGATTGGAGTGGAATGGATTTCAGTGGAGTGTAATGGAGTGGAGAGGAGTGGAATGGAGTGTAGTGTGGTGGAGTGCAGGAGAAGTAAGTGGACTGGAATGGAGTGGAGTGGAGTGGAATGGAAAGAAGTAGAGTGGAGTTTAATGGAGTGGAGTGGAGTGAAAAGGAATGGAGTGGAGTGGAATGGAATAGATTGGAGTGGAATGGAGTGCAGTGAGAGTAATGGAGTGGAGAGGAGTGGAATGGAGTGGAGTCGAGTGGAGCGGAATGGATTGGAGTGGAATAGAATGGAATGGAATAGACTGAAGTGGAGTGGAAGGAATGGAATGGAATGCCATGGAATGGAATGGAATGGAACGGAATGCCATGGAATGGAATGGAATGCTATGGAATGGAATGGAATGGAGTTCAATGGACTGGAGTGGAATGGAATGGAAAGAAATGGCAGGGAATGGAATGGAATGGAGTGTAGGGCAGTGGAGTGGATTAGAATGGAGAGGAATGAAAGGGAGTGGAAAGGAGTAGAAAGTAGAGGAGTGGAATAGAATGTAGTGGAGTGTAATAGAAAGCAGTGGGACGGAATGGAATGGAGTGGAGTGGAATGGAAGGAAGTGGAATGGAGTGGAGTGGAGTGTAATGGATTGGAGTGGAATGGATTGGAATGGAATAGAGTAGAATGAAATTGAGTGGAGAGGAATGGAGTGGAGTGGAATGGAAAGGAGTTAAGTGGAGTGGAATGGAGTGGAGTGCAGTGGAGTGGTGTGGAATTGAAAGGAGTGGAGTAGAGTGCAATGGAATTTAATGGAGTGGAATGGAATAGAGTGGGGTGGATTGGAATGGTGTGGAATGGAATGGATTGGAGTGGAATGTAATAGAGTGGGGTGGATTGGAATGGTGTGGAATGGAATGGATTGGAATGGAATGGAATAGAGTGGAGTGCAGTGGAGTGGAGATGAGTGGAATATGGTCGAGGGGAGTGGAGTGGACCGGAGTGGAATGGAATGCAGTGGAATGGAGTGGAGTGAAGTGGAGTGGAATGGAATGGAAAGCAGTGGAATGGAATGGAATGGAATGGAATGGAGTGGAATGGAGTGGAATTGAGTGGAGTGGAATTAAATGGGTTAGAGTGGAATGGAATGAACAGGAATGCAATGGAATGTTGTGGAGTTGAATGGGGTGGAGTGGAATGGAGTGGAGTGTAATGGAATGGAATGGAGTGGAATGGAATGGATTGTTATGGAGTGGAGTTTAATGGAACGGAATGGAGTGGAATGGAATGGATTGTTATGGAGTGGAGTGGAATGGAAAGGAATGGAATGGAATGGATTGGAGTGGATTGGAGTGGATTGGAGTGGAATGGAATGCAATGGAGTGGAGTGGAGTAGATTGGAGAGGCATGGTGTGGAATGGAATAGAGTGGAATGGAATGGAATGGCCTGAGATGGAATGGAATGGAGTGGAGTGAAGTGGAGTGGAGTGGAGTGGAATGGAGTGGAATGGAGTGGAATAGAGTGGAGGGGAATAGAATGGAGTGGAGTGGAGTAGAATGGATTGGAGTGCAGTGGAGTGGTGTGGAATTGAAAGGAGTGGAGTAGAGTGCAATGGAATTTAATGGAGTGGAATGGAATAGAGTGGGGTGGATTGGAATGGTGTGGAATGGAATGGATTGGAATGGAATGGAATAGAGTGGAGTGCAGTGGAGTGGAGATGAGTGGAATATGGTCGAGGGGAGTGGAGTGGACCGGAGTGGAATGGAATGCAGTGGAAGGGAGTGGAGTGAAGTGGAGTGGAATGGAATGGAAAGCAGTGGAATGGAATGGAATGGAATGGAGTGGAATGGAGTGGAATTGAGTGGAGTGGAATTAAATGGGTTAGAGTGGAATGGAATGAACAGAAATGTAATGGAATGTTGTGGAGTTGAATGGGGTGGAGTGGAATGGAGTGGAGTGTAATGGAACGGAATGGAGTGGAATGGAATGGATTGTTTTGGAGTGGAGTGGAATGGAAAAGAATGGAATGGAATGGATTGGAGTGGATTGGAGTGGATTGGAGTGGAATGGAATGCAATGGAGTGGAGTGGAGTAGATTGGAGAGGCATTGTGTGGAATGGAATAGAGTGGAATGGAATGGAATGGCCTGAGATGGAATGGAATGGAATGGAGTGAAGTGGAATGGAATGGAGTGGAATGCAGTGGAATAGAGTGGAGGGGAATAGAATGGAGTGGAAAGGAGTGGAGTGGAGTGGGCTGCTGTGGAATGGAGTGGAGTGGAGTGAAATGGAATAGAATGTAGTGGAATGGAATGGAGTGGATTGGATTGGAATAAAGTGGAATGGAATGGATTGGAATGGAATGGAATAGAGTGGTGTGTAGTGGAGTGGAGAGGAGTGGAATGGAGTGGAGTGGACTGTAGTTGAATGGAATGGATTGGAATGGAGTGGATTGGAATGGATTGGAATCAAATGGAAAGGAGTGGAGTACAGTGGTGTGGAGTGGATTGGAGTGGAGTGGAGGGGAATGGAGTGGAGTGGAATTGAATGGATTGGAGGGGCATGGAGTAGAATGGTGTGTATTGGAATGGAGTGGAGTGGAGGGGGACGCAAAGGAATGGATTGGTTTGGAATTGACTGGAGTGGAATGAAGCACAGTGGAATGGAGTGCAGTGGAATGGAGAGGAGCGCAGTGGAATGGAATGGCGTGGATTGAGGTTGAAAGGAGTGGAGTGGAGTTGAATGTAATGGAGTGGAGTGGAATGGAGTGGATTGGAGTGGAATGGGTTTTAGTGGAGTGGAATGGAGTGGAGTGGAATGGAGTGCAGTAGAAAGAAGTGGAGTGGAATGGAGTGGAATGGAGTGGAATGGAAAGTAGTAGAGTGGAGTTGAATGGAGTGGAGTGGAGTAAAATGGAATGGAGTGGAGTGGAATGGAGTAGATTTCAGTGGCATGGAGTGGAGTGGGAGGAATGGAGTGGACAGGAGTGGAATGGAGTGGAGTCGAAAGGAATGGAGCTGAGTGGAGTGGAGTTATTGGAGCAGAATGGATTGGAGTGGAGTGGAATGGAATGGAAAGGAATGCAGTGGAATGGAACGGAAAGGAATAGAAAGGAATGGAGTGGTGTGGAATGGAGTGGAATTGAATGGAGTGGAGTGGAATGCAGTAGAGTGGAGACGACTGGAATGGAATGGAGTTTAATGGAGTGGAATGGAGTGGAGCGAAATGGAATAGAGTTGAGTGGAATGTAACTTCCTGGAGTGGAATGGAGTGGAGTTGAGTGGAGTGGAATGAAATGAAATGGAGTTGAATGGAATTGAATGGAATGGAGTGGAGTGGAGTGGAGTGGAGTGGAGAGTAGTGGAGTGTTGTGGAGTGGGGTTAAATAGAATGGAGTGGAACAGAGTGGAATGGAGTGGAGGGGAATGGAATGGATTAGTGTGGGCTGGAATGGACTAGAAAGGAATGGAATTTAATGGAATGGAGTGGAGTGTAGTGGAGTGGAGAGTGGTGGAGTGTTGTGGAGTGGGGTTAAATAGAATGGAGTAGAATAGAGTGGGAAGGAGTGGAGGGGAATGGAATGTATTAGAGTGGGCTGGAATGGACAAGAAAGGAATGGAATGGAATGGAATGGATTTGAATGGAATGGAATGGAGTAGAATGGAATGGAATGGAACGGAGTAGAGATGAATGGAGTGGAGTGTAATGAAATTGAGTGGAGTGGAATGGAGTGGAGTGGAATGGAGTGGATTGGAGTGGTTTGGAGTGGAGTGGAGTGGAATGGAGTGGAGAGGAGTGTAAAGGAGTGGATTGGAGTGGAGTTGAGTGGAGTGGAGTGGAATGGAGTGTCATGGAGTGGAGTGGATTGGAGTGGATTGGAGTGAAGTGGAGTGGAGTAGAGAGGACTGTAATGGAGTGGAATGGAGTGGAGAGGACTGTAATGGAGTGGTATGGAACGCAATAGAGTGGAAAGGATTGGAGTGGAATGGAATGGAATGGAGTGGAATCAAATGGAATGGAAGGGAATGGAGTGGAATGGAATGGAATGCAGTGGTGTGTAATAGTGGAATTGAGTGGAGAGTAGTGGAAAGCAATGGAGTGGAGTGGAGAGGAGTGGAGTGGAATATAACATAATTGAGTAGAAAGGAGTGGAATGGAGTGGAGTGGTATGGAATGGAGTGGAATGGAATGGAATGGAATACAATGGAATTGAATCAAGTGGAATGGAACAGAATTGAATGGAATGGAGTGGAATGGAGTGGAGTGGAATGGAATTGAATCAGCCAGAGTGGTATGGAATGGAATGGAATGGAATGGAATTGATTCAACCAGAAAAGAATGGAATAGAATGGAATGGAATTGAATTGAGTCAACACTAGTGGAATGGATTGGAATGGAATGGAATGGAATGGAATAGAACGGAATTGAATGAACCCGAAGGGAATGCAATGGAATGGAGTGGAGTGGAATGGAATGGTATTCAATGGAATAGAATGGAATTGAATCAATCCCAGTGGAACGGAATGGAATGAAATGAAATGGAATGCATGTAATTCAATCAACCCGAGTGAAATGGAAAGGAATGGAATAGAATGGAATGGAATGGAATGGAATCAACACGAGGGGAATGAATGGAATAGAATGGAATGGAATGGAAAAGTATAGAATTGAATCAACCCTGGTGGAACGGAATGGATTTGAATGGAGTGGAATTGAACGTAATGTAATGTAATGTAATGGAATGGAATGGAATGGAATGGAATGGAATGGAATGGAATAGAATGGAATGGAATCATCCCAACTGGAATGGATTGGAATGGAATGGAATGCAATGGAATGAAATGGAATAGAATGGAATTGAATCAACTGGAATGGATTGGAATGGAATGGAATGGAATTTAATCAACCCGAGCGGAATGGAATGAAATGGAATGGAATGGAATAAAATGGTATTGAATCAGCCCGAGTGGAGTGGAATGGAATGAAGTGGAGTGGAACGGAAAGGAGCGGAATGGAAGGGAATGTAATGGAAATTTTTCTAGTGGATTGGAATGGAATTGAATGGAATGGAATGGAGTGGAATGGAATGGAATGCGATGGAATGCAATGGCGTGGAATGGAGTGGAGTGGAATGAAATGGAAAGCAATGGCATGGAATAGAATGGAATGGAATGGACGGCGGTGGAGTGGAGTGGAATGAAAGGACTGGAATGGATTGGTAAAAAGGGTAGTGGAATAGAATGTAGTGGAGTGCCATGGAATGCAGTGGAACGTAAAGGAATGGAATGGGGTGGAATGGATTGTAGTGAAATGGAGTGCAGTGGAGTGGAATGGAATGGAGTGAAAGGGAGTGGAATGGAATGGAGGGGAATGGAGTGGAATGGAGTGAAGTGGAGTGGAATGGAATGGAATGGTGTGGAATGGAATGGAATGGAATGGAATGGAGTGGAATGAAATGGAATGCAGTGGTGTGTAATGGAGTGGAATTGACTGGAGTGTAGTGGAATGGAATGGAGTGGAGTGGAATGGAATATATTGGAGTGGGAAGGAGTGGAATGGATTGGAGTGGAATTGAATGGAGTGGAATGGAATGGAATGGAGTGGAATAAAGTGTAATGGAGGGGAGTGGAATGGAATGGTATGGAATGGAATGGAGTGGAGTGGTGTGGTGTGGATTGGAACTGAATCGAGTGGAATGGAGTGTAACTGAGTGTGGTGGAATGGAATGGAGTAGTGTGGAATGGAGTGGACAGTAATGGAATGGAATGGAATGTCATGGAGTTGAATGGAGTGGAGTGGAATGGAGTGGCATGGGGTGAAAAGTAATGGTATGGAATGGAGTGGAATGGAATGGAATGGAGTGGAATGTAATGTAATGGAATGGAATGGAGTGGAATGGAATCAAATGGAATGGAGTGGAGTGGATTGGATTGGAGTGGAGCGGAATGCAATGGAATGGAGTAGAGTGGATTGGAGTGGCGTGGAGTGGAATGCAATGGAGTCGAGAGGAATGGAGTGGAATGGAATAGAGTGGAATGGAATGGAATGGCCTGGGTTGGAATGGATTGGAGTGGAGTGCAGTGGAGTGGAATGGAGTAGAGTGGAGTGGATTGGAGTGGAGTGGAATGGAATGGAGTGGAATGGAGTGGAGTGGTGTGGAATGGACTGGAGTGGAATGGAGTGAAATGGAATGGAATGGAGTGGAATGGAATGGAGTGGAGTGTATTGGAATAGAATGGAATGGATTGGAATGGAATGGAATGGAGTGGTGTGTATTGGAGTGTAGAGTAGTGGAATGGAGTGGAGTGGAGTGGAGTGGACTGGAGTGGAAAGGAATGTAGTGAAATTGATTGTAATGGAGTAGAATGGAATGGATTGGAATGGAATGGAATGCAGTGGAATGCAGTGGAGTGGAGTGGAGTGAAGTGGGGTGGAGTGGAATGGAGTGGAATGGAATGGAATGCAGTGGAATGGAATGGAGTGCTGTGGAATGGATGGAGTGGAGTGGAGTGGATTGGAGTTGAGACGAGTGGAGTGGAATGGAATGGAATGGAATAGAATGGAATGGAATGGGATATAATGGTGAAATGAAATGTGAGCTGAGATTGTGCCACTGCACTCTGTCCTAGGTGACAGAGTGAGATCCTGTCGAAGGAAAGGAATTGAAGGGTTAGAGTGGAATGGAATGGAATGGAATGAAAATGAATGGAATGGAATGGAGTGTAGTGGTTTGGAGTGGAGTGGATTGGAGTGGAGTGAAGAGGAATGGAATGTAATGTAATGGAAAGGAATGCAGTGGAGTAGAGTGGTTTGGAATAGAATGAAATGGAATTGAATTTAATGAATGGAATGGAATGGAATTGAATGGAATGGAATTGAAAGGAATGGAATGGAGTGGAATGGAAGGAAACGGTCAAATGAAATGTGGGCTGATTGTGCCACTGCACTCCAGCCTGGGTGATGGAGTGAGATCCTGACGAAATAAAATGGAATGGAGTGGATTGGAAAGAAATGGAACGGAATGGAATGGAATGGAGTGTATTGGACTGGAGTGGAGCGGAATGGAGTGAAGTAGAGTGGAAGGGAGTGGAATGGAATGGAGTGGAATGGAATGGAATGGAATGGAAAGGAGTGGAATGGAATGGAATGGAGTGGAATGGAATGCAGTGGAGTGGAGTGGAGTGAAGTGGAGTGCAGAATTCCTCAATAAAATACTATCAAAGCGAATCCAGCAGCTAATCAAAATCTTATCCACCATGATCAAATCTGCTGCATCCCTGGGATGCAAGGCTGGCTCAACATACACAAATCAATAAACATAATCCATCATATAAACAGAACCAATGACAAAAAATATATGATTATCTCAATAGATGCAGAAAAGGCCTTTGACAATATTCAACAACTTTCATGCTAAAAACTCTCAATAAATTAGATATTGCTGGGACGTATCTCAAAATAATAAGAGCTATTTATGACAAACCCACAGCCAATATCATACTTAATGGGCAAAACCTGGAAGCATTCCCTTTGAAAATCTCTGTTACGTTTCTTTTGGATATGTGTGTGAGGAAAGGGTACCTACAAACTACCCTTTTAGTTAAATGCCAAATACAATAAATATTAATACCTACAGTCCTCATGTTGTACATTATATCCCTCAACTTGTTAATTCTACATATCTACAAATTTGCATCCTTTGAATTCTGTATCTCCATTTTCTCTTCTCACCCCGAGCCCCTGGTAACCACTGTTTTATACTCTATCTCTGTGTATTTAAGTTTTTGTTATTTTTGTCCTGAGAAGTTTGTGGGGACTTTCAGCTAGGAGATAATATGTTCTGAGTCTTGGGTATCTCAAATGATAGCAGGTAAGAAGTTTTACTGGTGTGGAGAGCAGAGTGCCAGTACATAATTTTATGCAGAAGAGGAAATAAAGAGAATTCTCTACAATTTGAATCAGAAATATGGCTCATATTTTTATGTACAACAATCTCTAAGGCTTCTTGGAAAGGAACTAGCTGCCTAATTTTTTTTTCATTTGAATCCACTAATACATGAAGAGGATGATTCTCCCATACCAATCACGAGAATGATATCTGTAGAATCAAAAGTTGAAATCCTATTATCCTAGAACTTTTTTCAGAAAACTTGAACATGTATTGAAATGTCATGCTGGTCATATATTTTATAGCAATGAGGAATTTACTTATTATATACTTTAGCTTTTTAGCCCTTTCCCTGCCACCAGAAATGTTTGTTTTGAATCCAATATGGTCCTCAGGGTTTAAGAATGTTAAGGAATGTATAGGGTTTTCTTTTTTCTTCTTTTTTTTGTCAAGCTATTGTATATTTTTACTTTACCTGTTTGGGTATGTAGTTACTATTTGTTTGGACTCTCATACCAGAAAAAAAAATTATAGTGAATTTTACATGTACGGAGTCTACATTAATCTGTACAAACTCACAAGTTTAGAATATCAAAGTCAACACTGTAAAAAATAAAGTGATATTTTGTCTGGTCTATCTCCTTGCAAATAAAACAACAATAAATTCTGTACTATTATGAAATATAAGAGCTTGAAAATTTTTCAAGTGCCTTGTATAGAATGGCCTTCGAATTCAAGGTATAAACTACAACAAAACACTTTCGAGATCTAGTTTGATTGAAGAGTGCATTCTTACGCATTTATATATTCCCTGCAATTTCTGATTCAAGATATTTCACAATTCTAAAGGAAAGCCAAAATAGGATAATAATTACAAAACAAAATAAAAAGTAATTGAGGAAGATAACTGAGCAACTTATTCTTGACAACTAGCTTTTTAACACACAGAAAAGTGCACTAAAAATACTGCCTAGTTGTTTAAGGTAGGCTGAGATCTGACTGTATCCCCTAAGTGAGTGTAATAAAGAAAAAATTACCTTTGAGGGAGCACAGTGGTTAAATTTAAAAGATTTATTGTTTAACCTCAGGAAGACTTTCAGTAACTTTTTAGAAAATGTATACATTTAATGGAAGACATGCTATGCTTCTTGTAAGAATTTGTTCCAAGTCACTGTGTATAATTAATGGCTTGTCTACATATTTTTTCAATAAAACTGTTCATGCAGAACTTTAAGTAGGCACTTTCAGTACCAGAATGAATGCATCTTTGTGAAGATACCATTTATGTACCATAACATCCAAAGCATAATGAGGAGATTTTGATACACTGAAGATTTAGAACTGAGTTGGAAAACAAAACTTCAACATACTGTCTTGTCAGCACAAAGCAAATAAATTCATCACTGTAAGTTGAGATTTAAATTCACAAACTTATAAGCAATAAAATCAAAGTAATTTTATTATGTGTTTTGACACCAGATTATATGTGGTAAATAATTTACTTTCTAATCAAGCAATAGATATATATAAACCTGAAATAGAGAGTTTTGCCTTTTAATTAGATACATTGTTAAACAAAGAATGGTTGAAGCAGCAGTTGAGAATTATCTTTTTCT
>NC_073271.2:1208337-1225837 GCF_029289425.2 Pan paniscus
GAGCGAGAGGCGGACCGCGGCGCCCGGCCCAGGGACAGTCGCGCCGTGCGGCCGCAGCGCCCGCGCACCGGTCCGGTCGAGGGCCCGGAGCCCGGCCGAAGCCCGGCTCCGAGCCCCGCCGGCGGGCGCGGGCGCAGGGGTGGCACACGCCACACGACGGCCAAGGGAGGACGACCGCAGCCGGCCGGCACGCCCGCCCCCACCCGGGACGAGGGACCGCGACCGGGGCCGAGGCCCCGGCCCGGGACCCACCCCCCAACCCGGGGAAAGGGCGAGCGACCGGCAAAGGCGGAGGTCGACCTGCGCCACACATCGCATGAACGCCTGTCCGGGAGGGACCACCGGGCCACGCTCGGGCGCACGCGCGCGCCGAGCGGGGCAACGCCACGCGGGGAGGACGCGCTCTCCCCGACGCCGACGCCCGGGACGGACGCCTCCGGGAAGGGCCACGGCAGGCCCGGGAAGCGAGGCGCACCCGGGGGACGCGCCGACCCGGCTCGGAAGAGCGCGCCGGGAGAAGACGAGGGACCACGGGCGAGGCCGAGGCGACGGGGAAGGCGCGAGAAAGGCGGCCGGCGGGGAAGGGGACGCCACGGGACCCCTCGGGCGCGGCCGACCGCGGCTGGGACACACACGCGGGGGTCTCACCGCCGGCAGCCTCCGAGCACGAAGGTGGCCCCGCGCGGCACCCGGAGCGGCCGACCGGCCCTCGGCGCTCCCCGCGGCTCCCCCCCACCACTGCCGCAGTCGCGGCCGGTCCCCCGGAACCCTCTCTTCCCTCGCACACGCGCCACAGGCCGACCCCCGAAACCCTCCGGGAAGCCCACCGGGCCCCACGCGGGGCGCCACCGACCCGGTCCCGAAGGCGCGCGCCGGGGGACGCGGTCACCGGGCCAACCAGTGGCCGGCGGCGGCGCCCCCACAAGGCGGTGCCGGGTTCGGTCCCAGACGGGGCCACCAACCGACGTCAAGCCGGTGAGCCGCTCGGGGAGAAGAGAGGATCGGCGGGCGGCGAAGAGGGCACAGACGGGCAAGGGCACCCGGGGGCCCCGCAGAGGCGGCGGCGGCTCGGGGAGAAACCTCAGGCACGGCCGGGCCACCAGGAAAACACGGCCGCGGGATCCCACCGCCACAGACACGAGGGCGGTCCCGCGGCGCCCCGCCTGGGACGCCGGACGGCCCTCGGCCCCCACCGAGACCCGCCTCGCGAGCCCCGGGGTCCCGCCACCGGGGGCCCCGAAGCGACCGCAGCCACGAACCCGACACGCCAGCACCACCATCGCTCGTGATTCTCTCGTCCATCCTCCGGCCCGGTCCCGCTCCGGGAGACCGGCGCGCCCCCACCGTGGGACGCTTTCCCAGGGCCAGGCGGCCCGACCCCGCGCCACGCAAACGCGGTCGTGGGCACCGGTAACGACTCGGCACACGGGAGCGGGCGGAGAGCCGACTCGCGGCGGAGGGGGTCACGCGCCGGACGGAACGCCGTGCGCGCACAACCCACCGCCCGCCGGCCGCCACGTCCCAACCCGCTGGGACGCCAGGGCCCGACCCGGCGGGATCCTCCCCCGACTCGGAAGGGGGAGGCGCGGGCCACAGTAGGCGACGAGCCGCGCTCGGCCACCACCGCGGTGGCCGGCGGAAACCCTCGCTCTCCCCCCCGAACCCCGTCGAGGGGGAAGCGGAGGAGGGTCCTCTGCGAGCGAGTCGCTACGGCAGCGCTCCCATAACGGAGGCACAGACAGAGGCGGCAGTCCGGGGGATCCGGTACCCCAAGGCACGCCTCTCGGATCGCTAGAGAAGGCTTTCTCACCGAGGGTGGGTCACACTCCCCTACACGCCAGCCGCCCCTCCTCGGGCCCGCAGAGGCGCCGAGGGATGCCTGGGGAAGGGAGGGGGCCTGCAGTACGAGGAAACACCTGCGTGCGGCCACCTTGAGCGTTCGCGGTCAGGGCGGGGGCCCGGCCGGTGCGCGCGTGCGCGCAACCCCCACGAGGCCCCCCCGTCCACCCGCCTCCTTCCTTCCGAGGCAAAAGCACCCCCGAAGTCAACCCACACACAACCGGTCGGAGGCAGAACGGCAGCCCCTCGGCGGCCGGCCGGCGCACGCGCCACCGGCCCGAACCCACCGCGATCGCTCACACGGCCCGCGCGCACCCGCCAGAGGGGAGCCAGGCGGACGCCCTTCCCCGCGTGGGAGGGGCGCGTCTCATCTCACTCGACCGCCTCGAACCCCACACCGACGAGCTCCCTCAGGACCCACGCGCGGACACCGCGGCGGCGACCGGAGGAGGGGGCGCTGGGGGCGGGAACGACACACCACCGCTCGGCCTCGGGCACCTGAGGGACAACCCGGAGCGCTCCAGGAGCACCGCAGAGGCCCAAGCGGAGCCGACGCTCGCGCACACCCCCCCGAGAGGGCAGCACGACGGGCCGGTGGGACGGCACCCCCCACCGCCGCGGAGGGGGGCCGCCCGCAAGTCCACAACCACTGGAGGCGACAGCGAGGGGTGCCTGCCGCGTCAGAGGGCCCCGCCGACCCGCCCCGCGACGCCGAAGGCGGCGGGCGGGACGGCGAGGTCAGGCCGGGCTCCGCATCCCACACGCCTCCCCCACACGCGCCGCCCGCAGGCGGGGAGAGGAGAGACGAGGGGACCCCGCGGGGCGGAGCGAGAAGAACGGTCCCGTTCGCCACGAACGTCCGCCCCTCGCCCGTCGCGGCTCGGACCCGGCCCGGGAGAGCACGACGTCACCACATTGATCACGAAAGAGCCCCCCGGGAGCGGAGGTCGGCCGGCCGGCCGGCCGACGCCCCGCTCCGGGGAAGGGGCGGCGGACAACCCAGCGGAGACGAGAACGCCTGACACGCACGGCACGGAGCCAGCGGGGTGGGGTTGTCGCGGCCGCCCCGGGCGCCCGCAGCGGAGAGCGCACGGGGGCAGGGTGGCCCTCGCCGCCTTCCCCGCCGCCCCCAGGTGGGTCAGAGACCCGGACCCGGGCCGGCACCGGGAGTCGGGACACGCCCGGGCGCGCGGAGGACAGCAGGCCCGCGGGCCCCAGCAGGCGGCTCAAGCAGGAGCACGGCCGGCTAGCCGGGTCACCGGTAGGCCAGAGCCCCACACGCACCCGGAGTCCCAACCTCTCCAGCGACAGGTCGCCAGAGGACAGCGTGTCAGCAATAACCCGGTGGCCCAAGATGCAGACTCGGAGTGAAAGATATACCTCCCCCGGGGCCGGGAGGTCGTGTCACCGACCACGCCGCCGGCCCATGAAACGCGCGACACGGACACCTGTCCCCAAAAACGCCACCATCGCAGCCACACACGGAGCGCCCGGGGCCCTCTGGTCAACCCCAGGACACACGCGGGAGCAGCGCCGGGCCAGGGACGCCCTCCCGGCCGCCCGTGCCACACGCAGGGGGCCGGCCCGTGTCCCCAGAGCGGGAGCCGGAAGCATTCTCGGCCGGCCCCTCCTACGACCGGGACACACGAGGGACCGAAGGCCGGCCAGGCGCGACCTCTCGGGCCGCACGCGCGCTCAGGGAGCGCTCTCCGACTCCGCACGGGGACTCGCCAGAAAGGATCGCGGCAGAGGGACCGCGGCCCGGCCCGGGGACCGCTCCCCGGCACCCGGGGGACGGGGGCAGGACGGTCCCCGGCTCCCCACGGGGACTCGGAAACGAATTCGGCCGCCGCCTCAGACGGCCAGGATGAGCGCGGACGGACCCGCGACCGGGCCGGGAAGGGCGTCCCCAGCCTCCCGCGCCACGCGCGGCGGGTCCCCGCGGGTCGCGGCTCGGGCCTCGGGAGCTGCGGCGCGCTGGTCGACCGGCCCGGGCAGCCCCACGCCCGGCTCGGGCCCAGAAGCGCAGCGACAGCCTCCCCCCCACATAAACCTGCACGCCAGAGCTCTGACTCACAAGCGACGCGCCACAGCTCTGGCGCCACCGGGCCAGCCGGGCTGACGACCGCGGGCTTTCCGGAGCTCTGCACAGCTCACAGCGGGGACGGTCCCCTCCCTCGGCAGCTGCCACCGCAGCTCCGGAAGCCGAGAGCGCGATCTAAAAGCGGCCGCCAGATGGAGCCCGACGACCGCCGCGAACGTCAGCGAGACAGATCCGGATGGCAGGGCGGCCCGTGGACCGCAAAAGCGAAACCGTGAGCCGAGAAGCTCTTCCCGAGGCCGAAAACGCAGCCCCTCTGCCCCAACCCCACACACACGGGGCCCAAAACGCGTCTCTGCCTCGACCGCGACAGAGTCAGAAGACAACCCACGGCGCGTGGGTGTTCGGAGATGCATCTCGGAAGCAGGGAGGGAGGGAGGGAGGGAGGGAGAAAGAACACACAAGGACTCGGTCGCGGGTCGCTGCAGACACACGGAGAGGCAAAATGCATGGGCTCTTCCGGAATCCACGCAGAGACAGACGGGGGGGGGGGCGGGGAATGGGGAAAAGAGACAGATGGTGAAAGGGAAGGAGGGAGGGAAGGGAGCAGGGAGGGAGGGAGGGAGGAAGAAAATGGAGAAAAGAGAGACAATTTAAAAAACGTAGATACACAGAGAAAACTTTTGAAACACTCCATTTTTACAAGACAGACGGAAAGGAAAGAAACATGAAAAAGAGAGAAAGAATGAGGAAAGAAACGAAGGAAAGAAGGGAAAAAGAAACAGGGAGGAAAGAAAAAAGAAGGAGAGACAGGGAACGAAAGAGAAATAAAGCACGAAGGAGAAAAGATCAGAAAGAGAGAAAGAAGGAAAGGAAGAGAGGAAGAAAAACCTAAAGAAGGAGAGAAAGGAAGAAAGGAAGGAAGAAAAACGTAAAGGAGAGGAAGAAAGAAAACAGAGATAACTACGTACACTTGTTCATTTATTAACATAAATACAACACTTTTCGTACGTAAGCGTAAACGTATTTGTGGACGATCGCTTCTCTATAGAGCGATGTGTATGTATTTGTATAGCAGAAACACCTACGTCTATTATGTAGAAGTATGTTTCTATGCAATCGGTACGTGTTTACTAGACGCGAGAGTAGTAAATGCAAAGATATACGCATTGTCGTTTACATATAAATGTACAAAAATGTTTACATTAATAAATGTCAGTAAATACATGGAAACGAAAGAAATAAAAAAAAAAAACGAAATGAGTCAACAGGCCGGGCACGGTGGCTCACGCCCGTCATCCCAGCACTTCGAGAGGCCGAGGTGGGCGCATCACATGAGGTCGGGAGTCGGAGGCCAGCCTGACCAACACGGAGAGACACGGTGTGCCTACTAAAAACACAAACATCAGCCAAGCCAGGCGTGGGGGTGCCTCCCTGTAATCCCCGCTCATCAGGAGGCTGAGGCAGGAGAAGCCCTCGAACCCGGGAGGCGGAAGGTGCGGTGAGCCAAGATCGCGCCATTGCACTCTAGCCGTGGAAACAAGAGTGAAACTCTTGTCTCAAAAGGACGAAACAGAAAGAAAGAAAGAAAGAAAGAAAGAAAGAAAGAAAGAAAGACAGAAAGCAAGCAAGCGAGAAAGCAAGCAAGAAAGCAAAAAAGCAGGAAAGAAAGAAAGAAAGAGAAAAGAAAGCAAGAAAGCAAGAAAAAAGAAAGCAAGAAAGAAAGAAAGAAAAAGAAAAGAAAGCAAGAAAGCAAGCAAGAAAGAAAAGAAAGCTAGAAAGAAAACAAAGCAAGAAAGAAAGCAGGAAAGAAAGCAAGAAAGCAAGAAAACAAGAAAGCAAGAAAGCAAGCAAGAAAGAAACAAAAGAAAGAAAGAAAGCAAGAAAACAAGCAAGCAAGAAAGCAAGCAAGAAAGAAACAAAAGAAAGAAAGAAAACAAGAAAGCAAGAAAGCACGAAAGCAAGCAAGCAAGCGAGCGAGCGAGCGAGCGACCGAGAGAGAGAGAGAGAGAGGCTGGGCGCTGTGGCTCACGCCTGTCATCCCAGCACTTTGGGAGGCCAAGGCAGGCGGACCACCTGAGGTTGGGAGTTGGAGACCAGCCTGACCAACATGGAAAAACACCGTCTCTACTAAAAGTACAAACATCAGCCAGGCACGGTGGCCCATGCCTGTAATCCCAGCTAATCAGGAGGCTGAGGCAGGAGAATCGCTTGAACCTGGGAGGCGGAGGGTGCGGTGAGCCGAGATCGCGCCATTGCCCTCTAGCCTGGGCAACAAGAGTGAAACTCTGTCTCAAAAAAAAAAAAAAAAAAAAAAAAAGGAAGAAGAAGAAGAAAAAAAGAAAGTAATGAAAGAAAGAAAGAAAGAAAGAAAGAAAGAAAGAAAGAAAGAAAGAAAAAAAGAAAGAAAGAAAAGGCAAGGCCAGGCAAGGCCAGGCAAGGCCAGGCAAGGCAAATCTACCTGCTTTCCCTACATCTGGGGAGAATCGGGAAAGTCCCCAACAACAACAAGGCCTAAAGTGGAGCTGCCATCTGTCAAACCCGAGCGGAAGAGTCCACGCGGGTTAAAGACACGAAGAAAGACAAGGAAACCATCGACCGAGGAGAAGAACAATCTGGCCCAGCCAGGGTCTGTCTCCTGAGGTTGTCTGGGCAACCAGGGAATGGGACGGAGGGAGGGCGGGCCTCCGAGACTCCGTCTCGAAACATAAATCATGATAATAAAATAAAATTAAGTTAAAAAAAAGAAATCACGCATAATTCCTAACGTGTTTGATGCCTCGAAAGGCGAGAGGCGTACGTACGTGTATGTCACGGTGGGGTTGTTTTTTGTTGTTGTTGTTGTTGTTGTTGTTGTTGTTGTTTCTTTTTCCCCGGAAACTCACTTTTTAATTATTTTGTTGCATTTCATTTTCATTTTCATTTTTTTGAGACGGAGTCTCGCTCTGTCGCCCAGGCTGGGGTGCAGTGGCACGATCTCGGCTCACTGCAACCTCCACCTCCCAGGTTCAAGCGATTCTCCTGCCTCAGCTCGGCCTCCCGAGTAGCTGGGATTACAGACAGTACAGCACAGCACGGCGCCCGGCTAATTTTGTGTATTGTGAGTAGAGACGGGGTTTCACCATACTGGCCCTGTTGGTCTGACCGCCTCTTGATCCACCGGCCTTGGCCTCCCAAAGTGAGGGGGTGACAGGCTTGAGCCACCGCGCAGGGCCCATTTATTTTATTGTATTGTATTTATTTATTTTAATTTATGTATTTATGTATGTATGTATTTATTTATTTATTTTTGAGACGGAGTTTCGCTCTTTTTGCTCAGACTGGAGTGCGATGGCGCAATCTCGGCTCACCGCACCCTCCGCTTCCCAGGTTCAAGCGATTCTCCTGCCTCAGCCTTCCTAGCAGCTGGGATTATAGGCATGTGCCACCGCGCCCGGCTAGTTTTGTATTTTCAATTGAGACGGGATTTCTCCATGTTGGTCGGGCTTGTCTCCAACTCCCGACTTCAGGTGATGCGTCCACCTCGGCCTCCCAAAGTGATGGGATGACAGGCATGAGCCACCGCGCCTGGCCTATTGTATTGTATTGTATTGTATTGTATTGTATCGTATCGTATCGTATCGTATCCTATCCTATCCTATCGTATCGTATGGTATTTTATTGCATTGCAATGGATTGTATTGACTTATTTTATTTAGTTAGTTACTTTCGTGTTATTTTATTTATTTATTTGTTTGTTCGTTTTTGCCTGATCAAAGGTCAATCAGACCCAGTCGTCAAAGTGGCGGTTTCCTAGGCAACAAAGGAGGGAGGAACATGGAGGTGGGGGCGGGGGCGGTGGAGAAGACACAGTTGCCCCAGGCTGTGCGCAGGCGGCCTGGTGCTCCCTTCCTCTGTGAGGCCTCCGTTTTCAGAGTCACAGTGACCGCTAGGTGATGCCCGACGTCTGCCAGTGAGAGTGTCAGCCCGGAATGAATTGGGATCCCCTGGGGACGGGGTGGGGGGAAGGATGGAGGCTCCCACAGCACAGTGGGTCACCGCGCCCTCCAAAGCGATCCCCACAACTAATCGACCAGGGCTCCTGGGGGGACGCAGCCTAAGTCCCCCACCCATCGGATCATCTGGAACTTCCGTCCAGAGACGAGAGACCGACTGGGAATTCTCTCAGTCAAGGTCCAAACTGAAAAGAATCACTGGCACGGACAGCAGGACTAAGGCCATTTCTAAAAGACTGGTTTCTGTGTTTTGGGTGAATCTGTGCATTTCTGTATCACAAAATGACTGACTTTGAACGTTACGATTTTTCTCCTCCTTACGTGTACGGTCCTGTGATAGACAGACCAGGGGACTCCTCAGCTCAGAGTCCGTGAGGCCAGAAGCTGACGTCCCAAATTTCTATTTAGAATGAATTTAAGCACGCCAGCCAAACGCTCTGCCGTGAAACTGTCTGTCGGGAAGACAAGCGGGGGAGGGGGGAAGGGGGGGTCCGGGCGCCGTAGGCTCGCGCCTGTCATCCCCGCACTTTTGGGAGGCCGAGGGCCGGTGGATCCCTCGGCCCAAGCCTTGGCAACACGGTGAAACCTCGTCTCAAAAAAAAAAAAAAAAAAAAAAAAATTACAAAAACTAACTGGTTTCATAACCTGGACTCAAAGTTAATAAATAGATAAATAGGCCGGGGGCGGTGGCTCACGCCTGTCATCCCAGCACTTTGGGAGGCCGAGGTGGACGGATCACAGGGTCAGGAGATCGAGACCATCCTGGCTACCACAGTGAAACCCCATCCCTACTCAAAATACAAAAAGTCAGCCAGGCACAGTGGTGGGCGCCTGTAGTCCCGGCTACTTGGGAGGCTGAGGCAGGAGAATGGCGTGAACCCGGGAGGCAGAGCTTGCAGTGAGCCGAAATCGCGCCGCTGCACTCCAGTCTGGGCAACAGAGCGAGAGTCTGTCTCGAAAATAAATACATAAGTAAATACATAAATAAATAAATAAATGTAAATAAGTAAATAAATAGATTAAAATTGAAAACTAAAAAAAAGTAAAATAATTAAAAAAAAAAAAAAAAAACAAAAAACGTAGCCGGCCGGTGACGATGGCTCACGCCTGTCACCCCAGCACTTTGGGAGGCCGAGGCGGGCAGATCCACTGGGGTCGCCAGTTCGAGACCAGCCTGACCCACATGGAGAAATGCCGTCTCTACTAACAATACAAAATCAGCCGGGTGTGGTGGCCCCTGCCTGTAATCCCAGCTACTCAGGAGGCTGAGGCAGGAGAATCGTTTGAACGCGAGAGGTGGAGGTTGCGGTGAGCCGAGATGGTGCCACTGCACTCCAGCGTGGGCACCAAGAGTGAAACTCCGTCCGAAGGGGAAAAAAAAAATAAGGGCTGTATTCTGTTATTTTTGCTTCCTACCCTGACAAGAACATAATACAGCTGTTGTCTTTCTGCCTGCCTGCCTGCCCGCCCGCCTGCCTGCCTGCCTGCCTGCCTGCCTGCCTGCCTGTGGCAGGGCCTCATTCTGTCTTTCGCCCAGACTGGAGCGCAGTGACACAATTATGGCTCACTCACTGCAGCCTCAACCTCCCCAGGGTTAGGCGATTCCTCGAGGGATCCTACGGCCTCGGCCTCCCAAAGTGCTGGGGTTACAGGCGCGAGCCACCAGCACCCGGCCTGAGTTAATACATCTGGTCTCACTGCGTCTTAACCACGCACCCACGAAGAACTCAAGTCAAGAGAGAGTCGGCAAGAGACTCTCAGCATTCTCTCCCGAAAGCACGTGTGTCCCGAGCTCCTGTGGTTTCAGGTGGCCGCGCGTAGAGGAGAGATTTCCAATGTTTCCGGAGAGGTGCGAGCCACAGTCACTCGGGGCATCCGAGCACGAGATGGGGTTTCTGACAGCGACTGAAGGGCCAGGAAGGGCCAGAATCTGCCAAGGCCCGCGTTCCAGGGTGGGGCCGATGGAACCCAAGGTAGAGGGAGTCAGCGGTCCGCACAGAGAGAGCTCCAGCCCTAGGCCCCACTGTGCAGACCGAATCAGAAGGAAGAGAGTCCTTCGTCCTACCTGCCACATCCCTCACATCCCCCCACTGAACTTGGGAGTGGATCCGTGTTCTAAACACGAGGTGACTCTCGGTTTGCAATGGATCACAAGGGGCCGGGCTTTCCAGAGTCGGCAGGATAAAGAAGTCATTCTGGCTCGGACTCCCCCATCCCACGGTAACGGTCGCTGGTGACTTTAAATGAGCCGGGGCTGGCCGGGCCGGAGCCGCTATGGGGGTGGGGGGGTGGGGGGGGGCGGTGCCTGAGGCACTGCAGAAAGTGGGCCTGAGCCTCGAGGATGGCGGTGCTGCAGGGACCCGTCCAGGCTGCTATATGGCAAGCACTAAGCCACTATGCCTACCGAGATGCGGTTTTCCTCGCAGAACGCCTCTATGCAGAAGTACACTCAGAAGAAGCCTTGTTTTTACTGGCAACCTCTTCTTACCGCTCAGGAAAGGCCTATAAAACATATAGACTCTTGAAAGGACACAGTGGTACTACACCGCAATGCAAATACCTGCTTGCGAAATGTTGTGTTGATCTCAGCAAGCTTGCAGAAGGGGATCAAATCTTATCGGGTGGAGTGTTTCCTAAGCAGAGAAGCCATGATGATATTATTGTTCCTGAGTTTGCTGATTCAGCTCGCTTTCCCCTTCCATCGTTGGGACATGTATATTGCAAGACAGATCGGCTTACCAAAGGGTCAGAATGTGACCAAAAGAGCCTTCGTTGAAATCCTTTCCTCTGGTGTCCCTTTGAATCATGATGTGAAATAGGGGGGAAAAGCCAGATCCCGACCAAACATTTTGATTCACATCTCTAGAGAGCTTTAGCAACTGCCTGTCCAAGTGTTGTGCCAAAACACTGGGACCTCGTCCTAGCTTATGTCACAGACAGCCTGAGACCGTTCTTACGGAAACACCCCAGGACACCGTTGAATTAAACGGATTGAATTGAGAATCTTCCAATTCAAAGTACTCCTTGAATACAGACTCCCCAGTGTCTTCTATCGATTCAGCCGTCCTTTCACCTGATACCGTCCCACTGGGAACAGGAACTTCCATATGATCTAAACAGGTTCAACATAAACCAAAAACTGGTCGAAGTGTATTAGGAGGACCAGCAGCAGTTAGTCCATGAGCCCCAAGTGTTGGCATTTTGCCATTAGAAGCCCCAAGTCCCGGAGACGGATCCTATGGACAAAACTGCACTGGTATTAGACACCTTCTGTCATTGACGTGCCATCCACCGGAGCCCCTTCAAAAAAGTCTGTTGCCGGAATCGGCCAAACCGGAACACAGTCTGTCTTCTCGCAGAGGGGAAAGAGCCGAAAGGTAACCCCAATTCTCGCAAAAACACAAAGTTCTGGTGCGCCGACAAGGGCAACACCTCAGGTATTGAGCCCCACTATGGCATCTCCCCCAAATGCACCGCCTCGAAGAAATTCACGACTCTTGACTAGTGACAGCTCCACAACCGAGGTGAATAGGAGAAAATTAAAAGGGAAGTTTCCACCTAAAATCCCAAACAGAAAAACAAAAAGTAAAGCTAATAAAGGAGGAATAACTCCACCGAACATAAGTGATAGCCATGGAAAGTGACAAAATTGGACTCTTCCGTCACTCCAGAAGGGAAAATAGCCGCAATCGCGCCTCAGATTCAGGCTTTTAATCCACAAAAAGCAGCAGCGGAAGGCTTGATGAGCCTTCCTCGTGAAAGGGGGAAAGGTTATTTAGCTTTGTGTTCTCACCACGGCAAAGAAGCTGTCAGTATCTTGAGCCATCTAGCTTCTCACCACCGCAATACCGGTTGGGTACTGTGCCAAATTGGAAGGGCCTATTTTAAACTTTCAGAGTCCACGCAAGCTGAAAGAAAATTCTCAGAGGTTAGAAGGATTGAGAATTACAGAGTCGAAGGCATGGAGATCTACTCTACAACACTTTGGCATCCTCCGAAAGATGTTGCTCTTTCAGTTCTGTCCAAAGACTTCACAGACAGGGATAAAACTTCGCCAGCCAGAGGCCTGGTGTGCTGCAGGGAACTGTTTCGGTCTGCAACGGGAACACGATATTGCGATTCAATTCTTCCAGAGAACTCTCGAAGTGGATCCAAATGATGCTTATGCCTATAGTGCATTAGGGCGTGAGCTTGTCTTCACTGAAGAATTGGACAAAGCATCAGCTTGTTTTCGAAATGCTATCAGGGTCAATCCCAGACATTGTAAGGCATGGTAAGTGGTAATGAAGTGTAAAGACAAAGCCCTATGGATGTCGCCGGTACTCGCTAGTTTTTCTGGTTAGATAGCTCTTTATTGTCACGAATTTGGTTAAAAATACTTAGGGATGGTACATAGTGCTGAATAACTTCTAACTAAGATGTTTCCTTATGAAACGTATGTCTTGAACAAACTCTGAAATGAACTCATGATCATAGAATACCAGATCCTTATACTCAACAGTTTCAGTCTTCTAGCAAACTTTTGCAGACGCTGTAGTTGTCTTTGGTTCGTGTATGTGTTTCTTTAGTTGTGTGACTGGATTTGTGACTTTTTCTTCGAGCACCGAAGTGGTGATGGGGACAAGGAGCGCTTGGGAGATTGGAAAGGAATAGCATAGTTCACTTATTGGAGAATAGAAAAATAGATGGAAACAACTCACGAGCTGCTGCTTTTTGACAGTGTTCCAGTTTATGGAGTTACTATGAAGAACTTCACGTGCCCTTTAATGTAGCGGTCTCTCTGTTTTACTCTTTTGTACTCGTGTATAAGTGGGCACATAGGAAATTACTACCTAGGTCCTATTGTGATCAACTGAATAAGACATGAAAAAGTGTGGTCCTACCTCTGCCTCAACAGCATACTCACCGTTGACATTTATTGCATTTTTCTGGACTGACTTCATAGTTTAAACGTCAAGAGAAGGCCGGGCGCAGTGGCTCACGCCTGTCATCCCAGCACTTTGGGAGGCCGAGGCGGGCGGGTCACGAGGTCAAGAGATCGAGACCATCCGGGCCAACACGGTGAAACCCCGTCTCTATTAAAAGTATGAAGATTAGCTGGGCGTGGTGGTGGGCACCTGTAGTCCCAGCTACTCGGGAGGCTGAGGCAGGAGAATCGCTTGAACCCGGAGAGGTGGCGGTTGCAGTGAGCCGAGATCACACCATTGCACTCCAGCCTGGGCGACAGAGCGAGACGCCGTCTCAAGAGAAATACATTAAAAAAATAAATACATACATAAGTAAATATCAAGAGAAAGTATAATTCTGAAGTCATAACCCTGTGGTAGTTATTCTGTCAGATACGGTGGTCTTTGGGGTGACTTATTACAGCAGTGGAGTTCTATCATTTGATTTGCTTCTAAATCTGAAGCATTATATTACGGAAACATTTTTTGATTTGCGAATATGTTGTTGAATGGATCATATCTCATTTTGCTGTAGTAGTTACATGGCCCGAAAGATGGCCAAAAAGATAGTGCCAGCTACTGCTGACCAACGCAACAATCAACTTGCCAATACTGCCTTCTCTTCCGATGGCTATGTTCTCCGTCCTATTTTAAGAACTCAGTTCTTCATAAGACTTGTGTCGTTTTCGATTTTTTCCCAAGTCTGGTTGATCCTTGTGTTGTGATGTTTTTAAATGTGTATTGTCTGTTCAGCTCTTTTGCAGGAGTCGCATGCTTAAAAAAATCTTAACCCTATCAAAAATTGTGTTTAAAGGAGGATTATTCAGATCGGCCAGCTTTGACTAGGAAGAGTGTAAATGCTGACGTATTTAGGTAGCTCTAAATACTGAGCAACTTTATTCTAACCACAAAATGGATAGCCTTTCTTTTGTCTTCACTTTCGCTATCATTAGCACAGTGTTTAATACCTTTTCTTCATCTATAACACAATTATAATGATATAGGAAGCCACTCAAATAAGGCAGACACGTTGCGTTGCACTTAAAAAAAAAAGAAGAAGAAGAAGAAGAAGTCTCTCTGTGGCACAGAATGAGGTGTGGCTCGAATCTGGAATCTCCAGTGAAAACCAATGAAAGAGGGTGAAACCCCGTGTCTACTAAAAAAAAAAAAAAAAAAAAAAAAAATGAGCCGGCCATGGTGGCGCTGAGACAGGAGAATCACTTGAACCCAGGAGGCAGAGGTTCCAGTGAGCTGAGATCACGCCGCTGCACTCCAGCCTGGGGGACAGAGCAAGACTCCATCTCAGAAACAAACAAACCCACCAAGCCAGTAAAGGTGTTTAATTCGATGGTGTCAGGCTCAGGTCTCTTGACAGGATACATCCAGCACCCGGGGGGAAACGTCGATGGGTGGGGTGGAATCTATTTTGTGGCCTCAAGGGAGGGTTTGAGAGGTAGTCCCGCAAGCGGTGATGGCCTAAGGAAGCCCCTCCGCCCAAGAAGCGATATTCATTTCTAGCCTGTAGCCACCCAAGAGGGAGAATCGGGCTCTCCACAGACCCCACAACCCCCAACCCACCCCACCCCCACCCCCCCCACCTCGTGAAATGGGCTCTCGCTCCGTCAGGCTCTATTCACACCGTGTGCTTTTGGAACCTCCAGCGTGTGTGCGTGGGTTGCGTGGTGGGGTGGGGCCGGCTGTGGACAGAGGAGGGGATCAAGCGGCGGTGTCCCGCGGGTGCCCGGGACGTGGGACGTGGGGCGTGGGTGGGGTGGCCAGAGCCTAGGGAACTCATCGCCGGTCAGGACGTCTCCCCTCCTGGTCCCCTCTCTGACCTACGCTCCACATCTTCGCCGTTCAGTGGGGACCTTGTGGGTGGAAGTCACCATCCCTTTGGACTTTAGCCGATGAAGGCCGGGCTCCCAAGAGTCTCCCCGGAGGCGGGGTCTTGGGCAGGCTCACAAGGATGCTGACGGTGACGGTTGGTGACGGTGATGTACTTTGGAGGCCTCGGGCCAATGCAGAGGTATCCATTTGACCTCGGTGGGACAGGTCAGCTTTGCGGAGTCCCGTGCGTCCTTCCAGAGACTCATCCAGCGCTAGCAAGCATGGTCCCGACGATCCCAGCTCCCAGCAGAGGCACTTTTGTTCACACAGGATCCTGGGCAGGAAAGTTCTCAGCAGGCTTAGGCCTCCTAGCCAAAAAGCCAAAACCACTTCTGGGATTTTTTTCGAAGAGCCAGTGGTTCCACAAGGGGCCATGGGTAGTTGTGGAAATGGAGAGAAGTGTTTGCACATACATATTGGAGACAGAACGGACAGGGCTCGGTCACAGATCACTTAGGACACGGGCAGATGCACATTGAGAAAACTCTTCCGGCATCCTAGGGGAACAGAGGTACGATTTTTCGAGACAGTCGAGGGAGAAGCCACACCAGATTTTAGGATTGGATCTTTATTCCTATGTAGTTTCTATGAGGTATCCAAGTCCAGAAATCAACTCGCCAGTTCTGTACAGCATTCTGTAGGGAGATCAAATCTGGGATGTCAGAAGTTAAGAATTCGGGCCTTGGTGAGGGATTAGATTAGATGTACTTGAGCTTATTTTGCAAAAAAAAGAGAGGGCGGGAGATAGCGAGAGCCAGAGCCAGAGACCGAGACAGACAGACAGACAGACAGAGAGAGAGAGAGACAGAGAGACAGAGAGACAGAGACAGAGAGACAGAGACAGAGACAGACAGAGAGAGACAACGATACACAAAGAGGGAAAGACAGAAAAAGAGAGAGAGAGAGACAGATAAAGAGACAGACGGAGAAAGACACAGATGGTCAGAGACAGAGAGAAACAGAAAGAGAGAGAAACAGAGACAGGAAGGGAGAGAGACAGGCAGAGAGAGAGAGACAAACAGACAGGCAGACAGACAGGCAGAGAAAGAGTAAGACAGAAGGCAGACACACACACACCCCCACACCCCCCCCCACACACAGAGAGAGAGAGAGAGAGAGAGAGAGACAGAGACAGACAGAGAGACAGAGAGAAAGAGACAGAGAGAGAAAGACAGAGAGAAACAGACAGAAAGAGAGACACAGACAGAGACAGAGAAACAGCCGACGGGGGGGGGAGAGAGAGAGAGAGAGAGAGAGAGAGACAGAGAGAGAGAGAGACAGAGAGAGACAGACAGACAGGCAGAGAAAGACAGTAAGACAGAAGACAGACACACAGAGAGAGAGACAGAGAGACAGAGACAGAGAGAAAGAAAGACAAAGACAGAGAGAGAGAGAGAGACAAACAGACAGACAGGGAGAGAGACAGAGAGACTAAGACAGAAGACAGACACAATGAGAGAGACAGAGACAGAGAGAAGGAAAGACAAAGAGAGACAGACAAAGAAAGACAGACACGGACAGAGAGAGACAGAGAGAAACAGACAGAAAGAGAGAGAGAGAGACACGCAGAGAGAGAGTGAGAGAGACAGGCAGGCAGAGAGAGAGTAAGACAGAAGACAGACAGAGTGAGACAGACAGGCAGAGAGAGACAGAGAGAAAGAAAGAGAGAGAGAGACACGCAGAGAGAGAGAGTGAGAGAGACAGGCAGGCAGAGAGAGAGTAAGACAGAAGACAGACAGAGTGACAGAGACAGGCAGAGAGAGACAGAGAGAAAGAAAGAGAGAGACAGACAGACAGAGAAAGACAGAGACGGAGAGAGAGACACAGAAAGAGAGAGAGAGAGACAGAGACAGAGAGAAACATACAGACAGGGGGAGAGAGAGAGAGAGAGAGAGAGAGAGAGAGAGAGAGACCGACAGACAGACAGGCAGACAGGCAGAGAAAGGGAGTAAGACAGAAGACAGACACAGTGAGAGAGACAGGCAGAGAGAGAGAGACAGAGAGAAACAGACAGGCAGAGAGAGAGAGACACAGAGAGAGAGAGAGAGAGAGAAGACAGACAGAGAAAGAGAGAGACAGAGACAGACAGAGAGACAGACAGAGAGACACATATTTTATAATGCTTTTGATCACATAAACGGTGGCCGGGGTATACTTTGAAAACAACGACAACAACAACAACAACGACAACGACAACAGCAACGACAACAACAACGACAGCAACAACAACAGCAACAAGAGCAGCAGCAGCATTCGCCTACGGATTTCTAGAAAATAAGATGTCATGATGAAGTATATAGTAAACATCAACCGGCTCTCACTGCACGTTGAGAGATTCACAAAAGCGCTAGTTAACAACAGGAAAAAACAGCAGCTAACGTGTCTTGGGGGAAATAGACGTCTTCCTGAAAACTGGGGATTTCTACTTCACCTGAAAAGAAAGACATACGAGAAAGGAAAAACACGAACAAAACAAAACAAAACAAAACAAGCCAACAAACACGGGCCAAGGCACCGTCCCTGGAATTCTTAAGTGAGCCAAGTTATTAGTTTTCAGAAAGCGTTTCTATTTTTGGGCAAGTACTAAGAAGGCCCAGACTAGAGCCGTGGCGCCCTTCGCATTGTGAAACTCTGCTGGCCGGAGGGCGGAGAAACTAAAACATCACGATGAAAGGTGACCGAGACCCAGCCAGGGTGAAGCTTTCCTAGGGAGGGAGGCCTGAGGCGGGAAGCAGCGGGGGGAAAAGCCTCACAACTGCAGACCCGCCCGCTTGCCCACGCGGGTCAAGGGC
>NC_073271.2:1230837-1238337 GCF_029289425.2 Pan paniscus
GCAGGCAGACAGACAGAGAAAGACATAGACAGACAGAGAGAGACAGAAACAGACAGAAAGAGAGAGAGAGAAACAGACAGGGAGGGAGAGAGAGAGAGACAGACGGGGAGAGAAAGAGAGTAAGACAGAAGACAGACACAGTGAGACAGGCAGAGAGGGAGAGAGAGAGACAAAGACAGAAACAGAGACAGACAGAAAGAAAGAGACAGACAGACAGACAGACAGGCAGGCAGACCGACAGAGAAAGAGACACAGAGAGAAAGACAGAGACGAACAGAGAGAAACAGACAGAGAGACGGTCCTAGCCCAGTAGCGATACAGTGCCTTTTCTTTCATTTTCTCTTTCTTTTCTTTTCTTTTCTTTTCTTGTTTTCTGTCTTGTATATCTGTATGTACGTATGTATGTATGTATGTATGTATGTACGTACGTACGTAGGTATGTATTTATGTATTTATCTGGAGACCGGGTCTCACTCTGTCGCCCAGGCCGTAGTGCAGTGGTGCGATCTTGGGTCACTGCAACCTCCGCCTGCCAGGTTCAAGCAATTCTTCCGCCTCAGCCTCCCGAGTAGCTGGGATGACAGGTGCCGGCCCCACGGCACCTGACTCAATTTCGTGTTTTCAGTAGAGACGGGGTTTCACCACGTTGGCCGGGCTGGTCTCGAACTCCTGACCTCGGGAGCCACTGCGTTCAGTGTACAGTGCCACTTCTTAGAAATCACTCCTCACGGGAACACACACTTAGAGGTGACGTGTAGAGATTTTATTTACTTAGTTCGTTCGTTCGTTCGTTCGTTAGTTATTATTTGCGCGGGGAGGTGGGGGGACGGAGTTTGGCTCTTGCTGCCCAGGCTACAGTGCAATGGCCTAGGGGACTCAAGGAGTCAACCTATGGCAGAGAGGACACGTCCTTCTGAGCGTAAGGGCCGCAGCGAAAGTTGGCAGGGCCCGCGCTTTCAAAGGCTGAAATCCCGGCGGCTCAGGCCTGTCGTTTCCAGCACTTTGGGAGGCCCAGGAAGGCGCATCATTTGAGGTCAAGAGTTCGATACCAGCGTGGCCAACGTGGAGAAACCCCCTCTCTACTAAAAATAAGAATATGAGCCGGCCATCCTGGTGCGTGCCTGTAATCCCAGCTACCGAAGAAGAATCACTGGAGCCCGGGAAGCAGAGGTTCCAGTGAGCCGAGAGAGCGCCACTGCACCGCAGCCTGGGTGACAGAGCGAGAGAGACTCAGTCCAAAAAAAAAGAAAGAAAAGAAGAAGAAGAAGAAGAAGAAAAAGAACCGGCCCAAATACTGCATTGTCGCTGAACGTTCTCCCAAAAGGCCAGAAACCCCCTGACTCAGGTCAAGGAGGTGGTGTTTGGTTGTACTTGTCTCTCTCTCTCTCTCTCTCTCTCTCTCTCTCGCTCGCTCTCGCTCTCGCTCTCGCTCTCTCGCTCTCGCTCTCGCTCTCTCGCTCTCTCGCTCTCTCGCTCTCTCCCCCTCTCTCCTCTCTCCCCCCTAACTTTTATTTGTCGTTCAAGCATACATGTGCAAGATTGTGACATAGGTAAACTTGTGACGGGGGTGTTCAGTGTGCAGATGATTTCATCACCCGGGTAGTCAGTGCTGTGTCCGACTGTATTCGTGTTTTGTTTTTTTCCTGAAGCTGTCTCTCCTTCCACCCCTCCTCCCTCAAGCAGGCTTCCGCGTCCCTGGTCCCCCTCGTTCTGCCCATGCAAGAACTCTCATCTGTAAGTTCCCACTTCTAGATGAGAACACGCGGTATGTAGCCGATCGTTGCTTTCATCTTCGGTGGTGGCGGTGAAAGAGGCGTGACACTAAATCGACCCTTAGGACGCTCCCCTCCGTCCCCACCCCGCACCCCCTCCCCACACACACCCTCATTCCCGCACCCCCTCCTGAAACGCAAGGAAGGAAGAAAGAAATGAAAGTAGGCGGTGAGCCTGCAAGGCGGTGGAGGCGGGGGATCTCAGAGGGCGAGCAAGCGATGGCGGTCGGGGGATGTGTCCACTGAGGTATCAAAACTAGGGGACCCACTTTTCAGCCGCAACACACCCCCTAATCCTCAGCCGCAGCCAGCCTCTGGGTGGGGTTGCGCCTGTCAAAGCTTCCGAATGGAGAGAAACCCAAGGCTACGGAAGGCATCAGCTCCAACTCCAGGAAGGGAATAGGGCTTTGTGCATATGAATGGGGCTTTGAAAGGCGTTGCCGCGGCTTCCAAAGCGATGCGCTGTGCCTCGCCTCGCCCCGCCCCGCCCCGCCCAGAGCGAGACTCCGTCTGAAAATAAGTACACAAATAAATCATAAAATAATTTATCAATAAATAAGAAAGAAAGAAAGAAAGAAAGAAAGAAAGAAAAGAAAGAAAGGAAAGAAAGGAAGGAAAGAAAGAAAGAAAGAAAGAAAGAAAGAAAGAAAGACAGACAGACAGACAGACAGACAGACAGAAAGAAAGAAAGAAAGAAAGAAAGAAAGAAAGAAAGAAAGAATCAGTACAGCGACCGTGGTCGTGAATCATTCCCCGGAGTCCAGGCGCAGTGGCTCACGCCCGTCACGCCAGCACTTTGAGACGCCGGGCAGGAGGGTTGCAACGAAATGATGAGACCCCGTCTGTGGGAAAACATTTAAAAATGAAGGCCGGGCGCGGTGGCTCACGCCTGTCATCCCAGCAGTTCCGGAGGCCGGGGAGGGCGGATCACCTGAGGTCGGGAGTTCG
Organism: Pan paniscus; assembly: GCF_029289425.2. Lineage (NCBI taxonomy): Eukaryota > Metazoa > Chordata > Mammalia > Primates > Hominidae > Pan > Pan paniscus. The sequence continues at coordinate 1,233,558 of NC_073271.2, forward strand.
AGACCAGCCCGATCGACATGGAGAAGCCCCGTCTCCACTAAAAATACAAAATCAGCCAGACGTGGCAGCGCACGCCCGCAATCCCGGCTACTCAGGAGGCCGATGCAGGAGAATCGCTTGAAACCGGGAGGCAGAGGTTGCGGCGAGCCAAGATCGCGCCACCGCACTGCAGTCTAGGCCACAAGAGCGAAACTCTGTCTCGGGCGGGGGGGGGGGGGAGGAAAAGAAAATTTAAAACGGTGTGGGCGCAGTGGCGCGTGCCTGCGGTCCCAGGTTCTGTACTCTGGAGGCTGAGGCGGAAGGATCGCTCGAGTCCAGGAGCGTCCACGCTGCAGGGAGTGAGTTACGATGGCACCACTGCCGGGGTGACGGAGCGAGATGCCGTCTCTAAATCAGTCCATGAGATCACTGGAAGGCGCTCTCTGTGTCTCACTTTCCAAGAGGGTCTCTTTAGGCCAAGCAGGCATGGTACCTCACGCCAGTCATCCCAGCACTTTGGGAGGCTGAGGCGGGAGGAAAGAAGGAAGGGAGGAAGGGAGGAAAGAAGAAAAGAAGAAAGGCAGGAAGGCAGGAAGGCAGGAAAGAAAGAGGGGAAGAGAGAGAGAGAGAGAAAGAAAGAAAGAAAGAAAGAAGAAAAGAAAAGAGAAGAAAAAAGAAGAAAAGAGAAGGGAAGAAAAGAAAAGCAAACGGGGAGGGGGCATATCTCCTTGACCGGTGACCGCCCAGGATACAGTGGGTCACGGCCGACCGAAGCCTCGACCTGTGGGGCCTCAAGTGATCCTCTCCTCATCTCAGCCTCCCGAGTAGCTGCGACTACAGGCGGCCATCACCGCGCACAACTCATCTTATAATAACATCATGATTGTATCGAGACGGGGTCTCGCTCCGTCATCCAGGCTGGATCGCCACGGCACGATCTCAGCCCATCGCAACCTCGGCCTCCCCGGTTGGAACAACTCGCCCGCCCCAGTCTCCCGAGCGGTCGTGATTCCAAGCCCACGCCACCAGGCCCGGCTAATCGTTCTATTTTTCAGAGAGACGGGGTTTCGCCACGTCGGCCAGCCTGGTCTCCAACTCCCGGCCCCAAGCGATCCACCGGCCTCGGCCTCCCAAAGTGCCGGAATGACAGGCGTGAGCTAGCGTGCCCGGCCCAGATCATCTTTTTCATCCATTGTAGAGAAGGGGTTTCGTCAGCCAACGGGTGGAAGGTGGGGTGGGTTTCACTCAGCCTGCGTACTGTGAAAAGGTTAAGTGAGTGTGCTTTGTGAACTAGATATGGAAATGTGTGTGTGTGTGTGCGTGCGTGCATGCGTGCGTGCGCGCGCGCGTGTGAGAGAGAGAGAGAGAGAGAGAGAGAGAGAGAGAGAGAGAGGAGAGACACCAATCCCACCACGAGGACCCGGAAATAGTGTTTGATCTGTGTCCCTGCCTAGTCACCTGTCTTGTGTGTAGACGACTGAGGATTCCACAAATGAAGGTCAGCAGTATCTATTGAGCTGTTTCTGCCTCTCACGCGTCTCATCTGTGTGCTGGAGAAAGGGAAGAGAAGAGGTTCCGATGGGAAGTTGTCTTCACGCCTGAGGCAGCTGAAGGCAGACCGAAGGGAAGGAGGGCATCCTACGTGACATTTCCATACCCACGCACCCTTTACAATGCTGGGGCCGCCAGTCCACCCCGTACGTCAGCCCACCCCCAAGAACAGCACGGTCCGGGGTGGTCCAGTCTCATCCCAACCGGCCCACCCGGGGCATCCGGTGGAAGTCTTCGCCTGAGGATCCGAGGGCAGCGTCAACGCGGTTCCCCTGGGGTCGCCCGGCAAAGGCCAGCCGGGGGAGGGTAGCGGGACGTGAGTGGGGGGGGGGGGTCGCATCCACCTCAGAGCTCCCTGGAAGGTGGCAGGTAGCCGAGCCAGAGACGTCCGGCAGGATATAGATGTGGAAGGCGTGTCAGTCCTCTCCCTATACCTCTCCTGTGGAAAATGCCAGGGCGGCGGTGGGAGCCTCGGCTGGGGGAGAAGCGGGGACAAGGGGGAGAGGGAAGGAGGCCCTCGGGAGGTTTCGGCACCGAAAACCCACTCAGCCAAGCTCCCTCCGTGTTTCCGCGTCCAAGGTACACCCCGGGAGACGGCAAGAGAAACGTTCACACCGTGCTTTCCGTCTTCGTGTTTATCTCTTTCATCTTTTCCATTTTACGAGAGATGCTCATTTCAACAAGCAGACGGCGGATGTGACGGGAGAAGTGTCAAGGCCAGGAGTTTGAGACCAGCGTGAGCAACAGAGCAACACAAGTAGGAGAGCCCAGCTGAAAGAAATGAAAGAGGAGGAGGAGGAGGAGGAGGAGGAGGAGGAGGAGGAGGACGACGACGACGACAAGGGGGGTTGGGGGGGGAAGGAGAAGGAAAGAAAAGAAAAGAAAAAAAGAAAAAGAAAAACAACCACCACCAAGAAAGTTAAGATCCTCCAACGGTCGGAAGTTGAAGACCAGCCTAACCAAGATGGAGAAACCCCATCTGTACTAGGAATAGAAAAATTAGCCAGGCACGATGGCTCATCGCTGTCATCGCAGCTACTCGGGAAGGCTGAGGCAGGAGAATCACTTGAACCTGGGAGGCGGAGGGTGCGGTGAGCCGAGATCCGCCATCGTACTCCACCGTGGGCGACAAGAGTGAAACTCCGTCTAAAGAGAAAAAAAAAAGAAAGAACGAAAAGGCGGATCGGTGAGATGCGTGTGAACATTTTATCTGTTCGCAGTCCCCGTATTAAAAACGGAAAGAACCGACCCATGACAAACATGACCAGAGCGTACCGTGCCCACGCGTGTCATCACAGCACTCCGGGAGGCCGATGCGGGAGGATCTCTGGAGCCTAAAAGTTGGAGATCACCCCGACACGTGAGATGACGCCTACAATCATCATAATCATAGAAGTTTAAAAAGAGATCACGTGTGCCCAGAGCATGGACAACAAAGCGAGAGCACATCCGTACTAAAAAGAAGACGATTGATAGGCAGGCAGGCAGGCAGGCAGGCAGGCAGGCAGGCAGGCAGGCAAACGTAGAAGGAGCCAGGCGCAGCGTCTCACGCCTGTAATAGCAGCAGTGTGGGCGGCCGAGGCAGGCAGGCGGATTGCTTGAGGACAGGAGTTCGAGACCAGCATGGGCAACATGATAGAATCCCGAAACCCATCTCACTCACATACATACATACATACATACATACGTACATACATACATACCCACGCATACATACCTACGTACGGAAAACATGAGAAGCAACATAGAAGTCAGCCGGTGTGGTGGTGCGTGCCTGTAGTCTCAGGTAATGGGGATGGGAGGGATCAGAGGCAGGACGACCGTTTGGTCGGTCCAAAGCATTGAGGTTGGGGTGATCCTGGGCGGCAGAGACAGAGGAAGACCCTGCCAGTAAGGGAGGGAGGGAGGGAGGGAGGGAGGGAGGGAGGGAGGGAGGGAGGGAGGGAGGGAGGGAGGGAGGGAAGGAAGGAAGGAAGGAAGGAAGGAAGGAAGGAAATAAACAAGCAAGCAGGCAAGCAAACGATGAACATGACAGTGACACAGAATAACCCATGAGAATAAACAAGCAAATAACAGGGTATGAATGAAGCTAAAAGGCAATTAAGATCGCAATCAATTGTTTTCTCTGCACCCCACCCCACTCCACCCCACCGCAGCCCAGTAAGCTGGAGTGGAAGTGCGCGATCACAGCCCACGTTAGCCTCTCCCTGCCGGGCTTAAGAGATCCCTGTAGTCCCAGCTACGTGGGAGGCTGAGGTCACCAGAGCCCAGAGTCAGAAGACCAGGCGGGCCGGCCCCAAAAGAAAAGAAAATAAATACACGAAAATTATGAATAAATAATAAATGAATGAAGGAAGGAAGGAAGGAAGGGAGGAAGGATATACATACACGTGTAGGTAAATGAAATGGGGTTTTAATACATACTCATCCATTAAAAGTCACATAATATAAACGTATTCATTATGGAAATATCATTTACAGAGTTTTATCACTACGTGTGTGTGTGTGTGTGTGTGTGTGTGTGTGTGTATAAATGTACGTTCATACACGGCAGCGTTCAGAAAATAAGATTGAAAAAAGGAAGGAATCGGCCAGGCGTGGTGGCTCACGCCTGTACTCCCAGCAGTCTTTGGGAGGCCGAGGCGGGAGGATCACTAGGTCGGGAGTTCGAGACCGGCCCGGCCAACATGGTGAAATTCCGTCTGTACTGGAAGTAGAAAACCTGCCGTTTGCTTGATCCGTGGAGGCAGAGGCAGCGGTAGCAGTGAGCCGAGAAGGCACCAAGGAAGGAGAAGGAGAAGGAGAGGGAGAGGGAGAGGGAGGGAGGGAGAAGGAGGGGGAGGGAGAGAGAGAGAGAGAGAGAGAGAGAGAGAGAGAGAGAGAGAGAAGGAAAGAAAGAAAGAAAGAAAGAAAGAAAGAAAGAAAGAAAGAAAGAAAAAAAAAATGCAAGACAAAACCAAAAAGCAAAAAGGGAGGAAGTATTACTGACTGACGGCAGCAGTGACTCCCTCTTAAAAGTACCGCGGACGCAAACTCGCAGTGGGGCTGAAAAAAATGCGGGGCAGGGAGTTCCGCGTCGTCCCAGCTCCACCGAAGGCCGAGGCCGGTGGTGGTCGCCGGCTCGTGAACGGGAATCGGCGCCCTCGCATCGTCGCGCCGCAGCGTCCGGCGGCCGCCTGCTGGTCGACCCGGGATACGTGGAGACAGCGGCGGCTAAGTCCGGAGCTCACGGGCGGCAGCTGGTCGACCC
>NC_073271.2:1250837-1268337 GCF_029289425.2 Pan paniscus
GACGGAACGCCGTGCGCGCACAACCCACCGCCCGCCGGCCGCCACGTCCCAACCCGCTGGGACGCCAGGGCCCGGCCCGGCGGGATCCTCCCCCGACTCGGAAGGGGGAGGCGCGGGCCACAGTAGGCGACGAGCCGCGCTCGGCCACCACCGCGGTGGCCGGCGGAAACCCTCGCTCTCCCCCCCGAACCCCGCCGAGGGGGAAGCGGAGGAGGGTCCTCTGCGAGCGAGTCGCTACGGCAGCGCTCCCATGACGGAGGCACAGACAGAGGCGGCAGTCCGGGGGATCCGGTACCCCAAGGCACGCCTCTCGGATCGCTAGAGAAGGCTTTCTCACCGAGGGTGGGTCACACTCCCCCACACGCCAGCCGCCCCTCCTCGGGCCCGCAGAGGCGCCGAGGGACGCCTGGGGAAGGGAGGGGGCCTGCAGTACGAGGAAACACCTGCGTGCGGCCACCTTGAGCGTTCGCGGTCAGGGCGGGGGCCCGGCCGGCGCGCGCGCGCGCGCAACCCCCACGAGGCCCCCCCGTCCACCCGCCTCCTTCCTTCCGAGGCAAAAGCACCCCCGAAGTCAACCCACACACAACCGGTCGGAGGCAGAACGGCAGCCCCTCGGCGGCCGGCCGGCGCACGCGCCACCGGCCCGAACCCACCGCGATCGCTCACACGGCCCGCGCGCACCCGCCAGAGGGGAGCACGGGACGTGCGCTCGCCGGACCAGGCGGACGCCCTTCCCCGCGTGGGAGGGGCGCGTCTCGTCTCACTCGACCGCCTCGAACCCCACACCGACGAGCTCCCTCAGGACCCACGCGCGGACACCGCGGCGGCGACCGGAGGAGGGGGCGCTGGGGGCGGGGACGACACACCACCGCTCGGCCTCGGGCACCTGAGGGACAACCCGGAGCGCTCCAGGAGCACCGCAGAGGCCCAAGCGGAGCCGACGCTCGCGCACGCCCCCCCGAGAGGGCAGCACGACGGGCCGGCGGGACGGCACCCCCCACCGCCGCGGAGGGGGGCCGCCCGCAAGTCCACAACCACTGGAGGCGACAGCGAGGGGTGCCTGCCGCGTCAGAGGGCCCCGCCGACCCGCCCCGCGACGCAGAAGGCGGCGGGCGGGACGGCGAGGTCAGGCCGGGCTCCGCACCCCACACGCCTCCCCCACACGCGCCGCCCGCAGGCGGGGAGAGGAGAGACGAGGGGACCCCGCGGGGCGGAGCGAGAAGAACGGTCCCGTTCGCCACGAACGTCCGCCCCTCGCCCGTCGCGGCTCGGACCCGGCCCGGGAGAGCACGACGTCACCACATCGATCACGAAAGAGCCCCCCGGGAGCGGAGGTCGGCCGGCCGGCCGACGCCCTGCTCCGGGGAAGGGGCGGCGGACAACCCAGCGGAGACGAGAACGCCTGACACGCACGGCACGGAGCCAGCGGGGTGGGGTTGTCGCGGCCGCCCCGGGCGCCCGCAGCGGAGAGCGCACGGGGGCAGGGTGGCCCTCGCCGCCTTCCCCGCCGCCCCCAGGTGGGTCAGAGACCCGGACCCGGGCCGGCACCGGGAGTCGGGACACGCCCGGGCGCGCGGAGGACAGCAGGCCCGCGGGCCCCAGCGGGCGGCTCAAGCAGGAGCACGGCCGGCTAGCCGGGTCACCGGTAGGCCAGAGCCCCGCACGCACCCGGAGTCCCAACCTCTCCAGCGACAGGTCGCCAGAGGGCAGCGTGTCAGCAATAACCCGGTGGCCCAAGATGCAGACTCGGAGTGAAAGATATACCTCCCCCGGGGCCGGGAGGTCGTGTCACCGACCACGCCGCCGGCCCAGGAAACGCGCGACACGGACACCTGTCCCCAAAAACGCCACCATCGCAGCCACACACGGAGCGCCCGGGGCCCTCTGGTCAACCCCAGGACACACGCGGGAGCAGCGCCGGGCCAGGGACGCCCTCCCGGCCGCCCGTGCCACACGCAGGGGGCCGGCCCGTGTCCCCAGAGCGGGAGCCGGAAGCATTTTCGGCCGGCCCCTCCTACGACCGGGACACACGAGGGACCGAAGGCCGGCCAGGCGCGACCTCTCGGGCCGCACGCGCGCTCAGGGAGCGCTCTCCGACTCCGCACGGGGACTCGCCAGAAAGGATCGCGGCAGAGGGACCGCGGCCCGGCCCGGGGACCGCTCCCCGGCACCCGGGGGACGGGGGCAGGACGGTCCCCGGCTCCCCACGGGGACTCGGAAACGAATTCGGCCGCCGCCTCAGACGGCCAGGATGAGCGCGGACGGACCCGCGACCGGGCCGGGAAGGGCGTCCCCAGCCTCCCGCGCCACGCGCGGCGGGTCCCCGCGGGTCGCGGCTCGGGCCTCGGGAGCCGCGGCGCGCTGGTCGACCGGCCCGGGCAGCCCCACGCCCGGCTCGGGCCCAGAAGCGCAGCGACAGCCTCCCCCCCACATAAACCTGCACGCCAGAGCTCTGACTCACAAGCGACGCGCCACAGCTCTGGCGCCACCGGGCCAGCCGGGCTGACGACCGCGGGCTTTCCGGAGCTCTGCACAGCTCACAGCGGGGACGGTCCCCTCCCTCGGCAGCTGCCACCGCAGCTCCGGAAGCCGAGAGCGCGATCTAAAAGCGGCCGCCAGATGGAGCCCGACGACCGCCGCGAACGTCAGCGAGACAGATCCGGATGGCAGGGCGGCCCGTGGACCGCAAAAGCGAAACCGTGAGCCGAGAAGCTCTTCCCGAGGCCGAAAACGCAGCCCCTCTGCCCCAACCCCACACACACGGGGCCCAAAACGCGTCTCTGCCTCGACCGCGACAGAGTCAGAAGACAACCCACGGCGCGTGGGTGTTCGGAGATGCATCTCGGAAGCAGGGAGGGAGGGAGGGAGGGAGGGAGAAAGAACACACAAGGACTCGGTCGCGGGTCGCTGCAGACACACGGAGAGGCAAAATGCATGGGCTCTTCCGGAATCCACGCAGAGACAGACGGGGGGGGGGGCGGGGAATGGGGAAAAGAGACAGATGGTGAAAGGGAAGGAGGGAGGGAAGGGAGCAGGGAGGGAGGGAGGGAGGAAGAAAATGGAGAAAAGAGAGACAATTTAAAAAACGTAGATACACAGAGAAAACTTTTGAAACACTCCATTTTTACAAGACAGACGGAAAGGAAAGAAACATGAAAAAGAGAGAAAGAATGAGGAAAGAAACGAAGGAAAGAAGGGAAAAAGAAACAGGGAGGAAAGAAAAAAGAAGGAGAGACAGGGAACGAAAGAGAAATAAAGCACGAAGGAGAAAAGATCAGAAAGAGAGAAAGAAGGAAAGGAAGAGAGGAAGAAAAACCTAAAGAAGGAGGGAAAGGAAGAAAGGAAGGAAGAAAAACGTAAAGGAGCGGAAGAAAGAAAACAGAGATAACTACGTACACTTGTTCATTTATTAACATAAATACAACACTTTTCGTACGTAAGCGTAAACGTATTTGTGGACGATCGCTTCTCTATAGAGCGATGTGTATGTATTTGTATAGCAGAAACACCTACGTCTATTATGTAGAAGTATGTTTCTATGCAATCGGTACGTGTTTACGAGACGCGAGAGTAGTAAATGCAAAGATATACGCATTGTCGTTTACATATAAATGTACAAAAATGTTTACATTAATAAATGTCAGTAAATACATGGAAACGAAAGAAATAAAAAAAAAAAACGAAATGAGTCAACAGGCCGGGCACGGTGGCTCACGCCCGTCATCCCAGCACTTCGAGAGGCCGAGGTGGGCGCATCACATGAGGTCGGGAGTCGGAGACCAGCCTGACCAACACGGAGAGACACGGTGTGCCTACTAAAAACACAAACATCAGCCAAGCCAGGCGTGGGGGTGCCTCCCTGTAATCCCCGCTCATCAGGAGGCTGAGGCAGGAGAAGCCCTCGAACCCGGGAGGCGGAAGGTGCGGTGAGCCAAGATCGCGCCATTGCACTCTAGCCGTGGAAACAAGAGTGAAACTCTGTCTCAAAAGGACGAAACAGAAAGAAAGAAAGAAAGAAAGAAAGACAGACAGAAAGCAAGCAAGCGAGAAAGCAAGCAAGAAAGCAAAAAAGCAGGAAAGAAAGAAAGAAAGAGAAAAGAAAGCAAGAAAGCAAGAAAAAAGAAAGCAAGAAAGAAAGAAAGAAAAAGAAAAGAAAGCAAGAAAGCAAGCAAGAAAGAAAAGAAAGCTAGAAAGAAAACAAAGCAAGAAAGAAAGCAGGAAAGAAAGCAAGAAAGCAAGAAAACAAGAAAGCAAGAAAGCAAGCAAGAAAGAAACAAAAGAAAGAAAGAAAGCAAGAAAACAAGAAAGCACGAAAGCAAGCAAGCAAGCAAGCGAGAGAGCAAGAAAGAAAGAAGCAAAAGACAGAAAGCGAGAAAACAAGAAAGCACGAAAGCAAGCAAGAAAGCAAGAAAACAAGAAAGCAAGAAAGAAAGAAAGAAAAAGAAAAGAAAGCAAGAAAGCAAGCAAGAAAGAAAAGAAGGCAAGAAAGCAAGCAAGAAAGAAAAACAAGCAAGAAAGAAACAAAAGAAAGAAAGAAAGCAAGAAAACAAGAAAGCAAGAAAGCACGAAAGCAAGCAAGCACGCAAGCAAGCAAGAAAACAAGACAGCACGAAAGCAAGCAAGCAAGAAAGCAAGAAAGAAAAAGAAAGGAAAGCAAGAAAGCAAGAAAACAAGCAAGCAAGAAAGCAAGCAAGAAAGAAACAAAAGAAAGAAAGAAAACAAGAAAGCAAGAAAGCACGAAAGCAAGCAAGCGAGCGAGCGAGCGAGCGAGCGAGCGAGCGAGAGAGAGAGAGGCTGGGCGCTGTGGCTCACGCCTGTCATCCCAGCACTTTGGGAGGCCAAGGCAGGCGGACCACCTGAGGTTGGGAGTTGGAGACCAGCCTGACCAACATGGAAAAACACCGTCTCTACTAAAAGTACAAACATCAGCCAGGCACGGTGGCCCATGCCTGTAATCCCAGCTAATCAGGAGGCTGAGGCAGGAGAATCGCTTGAACCTGGGAGGCGGAGGGTGCGGTGAGCCGAGATCGCGCCATTGCCCTCTAGCCTGGGCAACAAGAGTGAAACTCTGTCTCAAAAAAAAAAAAAAAAAAGGAAGAAGAAGAAGAAAAAAAGAAAGTAATGAAGGAAAGAAAGAAAGAAAGAAAGAAAGAAAGAAAGAAAGAAAGAAAGAAAAGGCAAGGCCAGGCAAGGCCAGGCAAGGCCAGGCAAGGCAAATCTACCTGCTTTCCCTACATCTGGGGAGAATCGGGAAAGTCCCCAACAACAACAAGGCCTAAAGTGGAGCTGCCATCTGTCAAACCCGAGCGGAAGAGTCCACGGGGGTTAAAGACACGAAGAAAGACAAGGAAACCATCGACCGAGGAGAAGAACAATCTGGCCCAGCCAGGGTCTGTCTCCTGAGGTTGTCTGGGCAACCAGGGAATGGGACGCAGGGAGGGCGGGCCTCCGAGACTCCGTCTCGAAACATAAATCATGATAATAAAATAAAATTAAGTTAAAAAAAAGAAATCACGCATAATTCCTAACGTGTTTGATGCCTCGAAAGGCGAGAGGCGTACGTACGTGTATGTCACGGTGGGGTTGTTTTTTGTTGTTGTTGTTGTTGTTGTTGTTGTTGTTGTTGTTGTTTTTTCTTTTTCCCCGGAAACTCACTTTTTAATTATTTTGTTGCATTTCATTTTCATTTTCATTTTTTTGAGACGGAGTCTCGCTCTGTCGCCCAGGCTGGGGTGCAGTGGCACGATCTCGGCTCACTGCAACCTCCACCTCCCAGGTTCAAGCGATTCTCCTGCCTCAGCTCGGCCTCCCGAGTAGCTGGGATTACAGACAGTACAGCACAGCACGGCGCCCGGCTAATTTTGTGTATTGTGAGTAGAGACGGGGTTTCACCATACTGGCCCTGTTGGTCTGACCGCCTCTTGATCCACCGGCCTTGGCCTCCCAAAGTGAGGGGGTGACAGGCTTGAGCCACCGCGCAGGGCCCATTTATTTTATTGTATTGTATTTATTTATTTTAATTTATGTATTTATGTATGTATGTATTTATTTATTTATTTTTGAGACGGAGTTTCGCTCTTTTTGCTCAGACTGGAGTGCGATGGCGCAATCTCGGCTCACCGCACCCTCCGCTTCCCAGGTTCAAGCGATTCTCCTGCCTCAGCCTTCCTAGCAGCTGGGATTATAGGCATGTGCCACCGCGCCCGGCTAGTTTTGTATTTTCAATTGAGACGGGATTTCTCCATGTTGGTCGGGCTTGTCTCCAACTCCCGACTTCAGGTGATGCGTCCACCTCGGCCTCCCAAAGTGATGGGATGACAGGCATGAGCCACCGCGCCTGGCCTATTGTATTGTATTGTATTGTATTGTATTGTATTGTATTGTATTGTATCGTATCGTATCGTATCGTATCCTATCCTATCCTATCCTATCCTATCGTATCGTATGGTATTTTATTGCATTGCAATGGATTGTATTGACTTATTTTATTTAGTTAGTTACTTTTGTGTTATTTTATTTATTTATTTGTTTGTTCGTTTTTGCCTGATCAAAGGTCAATCAGACCCAGTCGTCAAAGTGGCGGTTTCCTAGGCAACAAAGGAGGGAGGAACATGGAGGTGGGGGCGGGGGCGGTGGAGAAGACACAGTTGCCCCAGGCTGTGCGCAGGCGGCCTGGTGCTCCCTTCCTCTGTGAGGCCTCCGTTTTCAGAGTCACAGTGACCGCTAGGTGATGCCCGACGTCTGCCAGTGAGAGTGTCAGCCCGGAATGAATTGGGATCCCCTGGGGACGGGGTGGGGGGAAGGATGGAGGCTCCCACAGCACAGTGGGTCACCGCGCCCTCCAAAGCGATCCCCACAACTAATCGACCAGGGCTCCTGGGGGGACGCAGCCTAAGTCCCCCACCCATCGGATCATCTGGAACTTCCGTCCAGAGACGAGAGACCGACTGGGAATTCTCTCAGTCAAGGTCCAAACTGAAAAGAATCACTGGCACGGACAGCAGGACTAAGGCCATTTCTAAAAGACTGGTTTCTGTGTTTTGGGTGAATCTGTGCATTTCTGTATCACAAAATGACTGACTTTGAACGTTACGATTTTTCTCCTCCTTACGTGTACGGTCCTGTGATAGACAGACCAGGGGACTCCTCAGCTCAGAGTCCGTGAGGCCAGAAGCTGACGTCCCAAATTTCTATTTAGAATGAATTTAAGCACGCCAGCCAAACGCTCTGCCGTGAAACTGTCTGTCGGGAAGACAAGCGGGGGAGGGGGGAAGGGGGGGTCCGGGCGCCGTAGGCTCGCGCCTGTCATCCCCGCACTTTTGGGAGGCCGAGGGCCGGTGGATCCCTCGGCCCAAGCCTTGGCAACACGGTGAAACCTCGTCTCAAAAAAAAAAAAAAAAAAAAAAAAAAATTACAAAAACTAACTGGTTTCATAACCTGGACTCAAAGTTAATAAATAGATAAATAGGCCGGGGGCGGTGGCTCACGCCTGTCATCCCAGCACTTTGGGAGGCTGAGGTGGACGGATCACAGGGTCAGGAGATCGAGACCATCCTGGCTACCACAGTGAAACCCCATCTCTACTCAAAATACAAAAAGTCAGCCAGGCACAGTGGTGGGCGCCTGTAGTCCCGGCTACTTGGGAGGCTGAGGCAGGAGAATGGCGTGAACCCGGGAGGCAGAGCTTGCAGTGAGCCGAAATCGCGCCGCTGCACTCCAGTCTGGGCAACAGAGCGAGAGTCTGTCTCGAAAATAAATAAATAAGTAAATACATAAATAAATAAATAAATGTAAATAAGTAAATAAATAGATTAAAATTGAAAACTAAAAAAAAGTAAAATAATTAAAAAAAAAAACAAAAAACAAAAAACGTAGCCGGCCGGTGACGATGGCTCACGCCTGTCACCCCAGCACTTTGGGAGGCCGAGGCGGGCAGATCCACTGGGGTCGCCAGTTCGAGACCAGCCTGACCCACATGGAGAAATGCCGTCTCTACTAACAATACAAAATCAGCCGGGTGTGGTGGCCCCTGCCTGTAATCCCAGCTACTCAGGAGGCTGAGGCAGGAGAATCGTTTGAACGCGAGAGGTGGAGGTTGCGGTGAGCCGAGATGGTGCCACTGCACTCCAGCGTGGGCACCAAGAGTGAAACTCCGTCCGAAGGGGAAAAAAAAAATAAGGGCTGTATTCTGTTATTTTTGCTTCCTACCCTGACAAGAACATAATACAGCTGTTGTCTTTCTGCCTGCCTGCCTGCCTGCCTGCCCGCCCGCCTGCCTGCCTGCCTGCCTGCCTGCCTGCCTGCCTGTGGCAGGGCCTCATTCTGTCTTTCGCCCAGACTGGAGCGCAGTGACACAATTATGGCTCACTCACTGCAGCCTCAACCTCCCCAGGGTTAGGCGATTCCTCGAGGGATCCTACGGCCTCGGCCTCCCAAAGTGCTGGGGTTACAGGCGCGAGCCACCAGCACCCGGCCTGAGTTAATACATCTGGTCTCACTGCGTCTTAACCACGCACCCACGAAGAACTCAAGTCAAGAGAGAGTCGGCAAGAGACTCTCAGCATTCTCTCCCGAAAGCACGTGTGTCCCGAGCTCCTGTGGTTTCAGGTGGCCGCGCGTAGAGGAGAGATTTCCCATGTTTCCGGAGAGGTGCGAGCCACAGTCACTCGGGGCATCCGAGCACGAGATGGGGTTTCTGACAGCGACTGAAGGGCCAGGAAGGGCCAGAATCTGCCAAGGCCCGCGTTCCAGGGTGGGGCCGATGGAACCCAAGGTAGAGGGAGTCAGCGGTCCGCACAGAGAGAGCTCCAGCCCTAGGCCCCACTGTGCAGACCGAATCAGAAGGAAGAGAGTCCTTCGTCCTACCTGCCACATCCCTCACATCCCCCCACTGAACTTGGGAGTGGATCCGTGTTCTAAACACGAGGTGACTCTCGGTTTGCAATGGATCACAAGGGGCCGGGCTTTCCAGAGTCGGCAGGATAAAGAAGTCATTCTGGCTCGGACTCCCCCATCCCACGGTAACGGTCGGTAACGGTCGCTGGTGACTTTAAATGAGCCGGGGCTGGCCGGGCCGGAGCCGCTATGGGGGTGGGGGGGGTGGGGGGGGGGCGGTGCCTGAGGCACTGCAGAAAGTGGGCCTGAGCCTCGAGGATGGCGGTGCTGCAGGGACCCGTCCAGGCTGCTATATGGCAAGCACTAAGCCACTATGCCTACCGAGGTGCGGTTTTCCTCGCAGAACGCCTCTATGCAGAAGTACACTCAGAAGAAGCCTTGTTTTTACTGGCAACCTCTTCTTACCGCTCAGGAAAGGCCTATAAAACATATAGACTCTTGAAAGGACACAGTGGTACTACACCGCAATGCAAATACCTGCTTGCGAAATGTTGTGTTGATCTCAGCAAGCTTGCAGAAGGGGATCAAATCTTATCGGGTGGAGTGTTTCCTAAGCAGAGAAGCCATGATGATATTATTGTTCCTGAGTTTGCTGATTCAGCTCGCTTTCCCCTTCCATCGTTGGGACATGTATATTGCAAGACAGATCGGCTTACCAAAGGGTCAGAATGTGACCAAAAGAGCCTCCGTTGAAATCCTTTCCTCTGGTGTCCCTTTGAATCATGATGTGAAATAGGGGGGAAAAGCCAGATCCTGACCAAACATTTTGATTCACATCTCTAGAGAGCTTTAGCAACTGCCTGTCCAAGTGTTGTGCCAAAACACTGGGACCTCGTCCTAGCTTATGTCACAGACAGCCTGAGACCGTTCTTACGGAAACACCCCAGGACACCGTTGAATTAAACGGATTGAATTGAGAATCTTCCAATTCAAAGTACTCCTTGAATACAGACTCCCCAGTGTCTTCTATCGATTCAGCCGTCCTTTCACCTGATACTGTCCCACTGGGAACAGGAACTTCCATATGATCTAAACAGGTTCAACATAAACCAAAAACTGGTCGAAGTGTATTAGGAGGACCAGCAGCAGTTAGTCCATGAGCCCCAAGTGTTGGCATTTTGCCATTAGAAGCCCCAAGTCCCGGAGACGGATCCTATGGACAAAACTGCACTGGTATTAGACACCTTCTGTCATTGACGTGCCATCCACCGGAGCCCCTTCAAAAAAGTCTGTTGCCGGAATCGGCCAAACCGGAACACAGTCTGTCTTCTCGCAGAGGGGAAAGAGCCGAAAGGTAACCCCAATTCTCGCAAAAACACAAAGTTCTGGTGCGCCGACAAGGGCAACACCTCAGGTATTGAGCCCCACTATGGCATCTCCCCCAAACGCACCGCCTCGAAGAAATTCACGACTCTTGACTAGTGACAGCTCCACAACCGAGGAGAATAGGAGAAAATTAAAAGGGAAGTTTCCACCTAAAATCCCAAACAGAAAAACAAAAAGTAAAGCTAATAAAGGAGGAATAACTCCACCGAACATAAGTGATAGCCATGGAAGTGACAACATTGGACTCTTCCGTCACTCCAGAAGGGAAAATAGCCGCAATCGCGCCTCAGATTCAGGCTTTTAATCTACAAAAAGCAGCAGCGGAAGGCTTGATGAGCCTTCCTCGTGAAAGGGGGAAAGGTTATTTAGCTTTGTGTTCTCACCACGGCAAAGAAGCTGTCAGTATCTTGAGCCATCTAGCTTCTCACCACCGCAATACCGGTTGGGTACTGTGCCAAATTGGAAGGGCCTATTGTAAACTTTCAGAGTCCACACAAGCTGAAAGAAAATTCTCAGAGGTTAGAAGGATTGAGAATTACAGAGTCGAAGGCATGGAGATCTACTCTACAACACTTTGGCATCCTCCGAAAGATGTTGCTCTTTCAGTTCTGTCCAAAGACTTCACAGACAGGGATAAAACTTCGCCAGCCAGAGGCCTGGTGTGCTGCAGGGAACTGTTTCGGTCTGCAACGGGAACACGATATTGCGATTCAATTCTTCCAGAGAACTCTCGAAGTGGATCCAAATGATGCTTATGCCTATAGTGCATTAGGGCGTGAGCTTGTCTTCACTGAAGAACTGGACAAAGCATCAGCTTGTTTTCGAAATGCTATCAGGGTCAATCCCAGACATTGTAAGGCATGGTAAGTGGTAATGAAGTGTAAAGACAAAGCCCTATGGATGGCGCCGGTACTCGCTAGTTTTTCTGGTTAGATAGCTCTTTATTGTCACGAATTTGGTTAAAAATACTTAGGGATGGTACATAGTGCTGAATAACTTCTAACTAAGATGTTTCCTTATGAAACGTATGTCTTGAACAAACTCTGAAATGAACTCATGATCATAGAATACCAGATCCTTATACTCAACAGTTTCAGTCTTCTAGCAAACTTTTGCAGACGCTGTAGTTGTCTTTGGTTCGTGTATGTGTTTCTTTAGTTGTGTGACTGGATTTGTGACTTTTTCTTCGAGCACCGAAGTGGTGATGGGGACAAGGAGCGCTTGGGAGATTGGAAAGGAATAGCATAGTTCACTTATTGGAGAATAGAAAAATAGATGGAAACAACTCACGAGCTGCTGCTTTTTGACAGTGTTCCAGTTTACGGAGTTACTATGAAGAACTTCACGTGCCCTTTAATGTAGCGGTCTCTCTGTTTTACTCTTTTGTACTCGTGTATAAGTGGGCACATAGGAAATTACTACCTAGGTCCTATTGTGATCAACTGAATAAGACATGAAAAAGTGTGGTCCTACCTCTGCCTCAACAGCATACTCACCGTTGACATTTATTGCATTTTTCTGGACTGACTTCATAGTTTAAACGTCAAGAGAAGGCCGGGCGCAGTGGCTCACGCCTGTCATCCCAGCACTTTGGGAGGCCGAGGCGGGCGGGTCACGAGGTCAAGAGATCGAGACCATCCGGGCCAACACGGTGAAACCCCGTCTCTATTAAAAGTATGAAGATTAGCTGGGCGTGGTGGTGGGCACCTGTAGTCCCAGCTACTCGGGAGGCTGAGGCAGGAGAATCGCTTGAACCCGGAGAGGTGGCGGTTGCAGTGAGCCGAGATCACACCATTGCACTCCAGCCTGGGCGACAGAGCGAGACGCCGTCTCAAGAGAAATACATTAAAAAAATAAATACATACATAAGTAAATATCAAGAGAAAGTATAATTCTGAAGTCATAACCCTGTGGTAGTTATTCTGTCAGATACGGTGGTCTTTGGGGTGACTTATTACAGCAGTGGAGTTCTATCATTTGATTTGCTTCTAAATCTGAAGCATTATATTACGGAAACATTTTTTGATTTGCGAATATGTTGTTGAATGGATCATATCTCATTTTGCTGTAGTAGTTACATGGCCCGAAAGATGGCCAAAAAGATAGTGCCAGCTACTGCTGACCAACGCAACAATCAACTTGCCAATACTGCCTTCTCTTCCGATGGCTATGTTCTCCGTCCTATTTTAAGAACTCAGTTCTTCATAAGACTTGTGTCGTTTTCGATTTTTTTCCCAAGTCTGGTTGATCCTTGTGTTGTGATGTTTTTAAATGTGTATTGTCTGTTCAGCTCTTTTGCAGGAGTCGCATTCTTAAAAAAATCTTAACCCTATCAAAAATTGTGTTTAAAGGAGGATTATTCAGATCGGCCAGCTTTGACTAGGAAGAGTGTAAATGCTGACGTATTTAGGTAGCTCTAAATACTGAGCAACTTTATTCTAACCACAAAATGGATAGCCTTTCTTTTGTCTTCACTTTCGCTATCATTAGCACAGTGTTTAATACCTTTTCTTCATCTATAACACAATTATAATGATATAGGAAGCCACTCAAATAAGGCAGACACGTTGCGTTGCACTTAAAAAAAAAAAAAGAAGAAGAAGAAGAAGAAGTCTCTCTGTGGCACAGAATGAGGTGTGGCTCGAATCTGGAATCTCCAGTGAAAACCAATGAAAGAGGGTGAAACCCCGTGTCTACTAAAAAAAAAAAAAAAAAAAAAAAAAAAAAAAAAAAAAAAATGAGCCGGCCATGGTGGCGCTGAGACAGGAGAATCACTTGAACCCAGGAGGCAGAGGTTCCAGTGAGCTGAGATCACGCCGCTGCACTCCAGCCTGGGGGACAGAGCAAGACTCCATCTCAGAAACAAACAAACCCACCAAGCCAGTAAAGGTGTTTAATTCGATGGTGTCAGGCTCAGGTCTCTTGACAGGATACATCCAGCACCTGGGGGGAAACGTCGATGGGTGGGGTGGAATCTATTTTGTGGCCTCAAGGGAGGGTTTGAGAGGTAGTCCCGCAAGCGGTGATGGCCTAAGGAAGCCCCTCCGCCCAAGAAGCGATATTCATTTCTAGCCTGTAGCCACCCAAGAGGGAGAATCGGGCTCTCCACAGACCCCACAACCCCCAACCCACCCCACCCCCACCCCTCCCACCTCGTGAAATGGGCTCTCGCTCCGTCAGGCTCTATTCACACCGTGTGCTTTTGGAACCTCCAGCGTGTGTGCGTGGGTTGCGTGGTGGGGTGGGGCCGGCTGTGGACAGAGGAGGGGATCAAGCGGCGGTGTCCCGCGGGTGCCCGCGACGTGGGACGTGGGGCGTGGGTGGGGTGGCCAGAGCCTAGGGAACTCATCGCCGGTCAGGACGTCTCCCCTCCTGGTCCCCTCTCTGACCTACGCTCCACATCTTCGCCGTTCAGTGGGGACCTTGTGGGTGGAAGTCACCATCCCTTTGGACTTTAGCCGATGAAGGCCGGGCTCCCAAGAGTCTCCCCGGAGGCGGGGTCTTGGGCAGGCTCACAAGGATGCTGACGGTGACGGTTGGTGACGGTGATGTACTTTGGAGGCCTCGGGCCAATGCAGAGGTATCCATTTGACCTCGGTGGGACAGGTCAGCTTTGCGGAGTCCCGTGCGTCCTTCCAGAGACTCATCCAGCGCTAGCAAGCATGGTCCCGACGATCCCAGCTCCCAGCAGAGGCACTTTTGTTCACACAGGATCCTGGGCAGGAAAGTTCTCAGCAGGCTTAGGCCTCCTAGCCAAAAAGCCAAAACCACTTCTGGGATTTTTTTCGAAGAGCCAGTGGTTCCACAAGGGGCCGTGGGTAGTTGTGGAAATGGAGAGAAGTGTTTGCACATACATATTGGAGACAGAACGGACAGGGCTCGGTCACAGATCACTTAGGACACGGGCAGATGCACATTGAGAAAACTCTTCCGGCATCCTAGGGGAACAGAGGTACGATTTTTCGAGACAGTCGAGGGAGAAGCCACACCAGATTTTAGGATTGGATCTTTATTCCTATGTAGTTTCTATGAGGTATCCAAGTCCAGAAATCAACTCGCCAGTTCTGTACAGCATTCTGTAGGGAGATCAAATCTGGGATGTCAGAAGTTAAGAATTCGGGCCTTGGTGAGGGATTAGATTAGATGTACTTGAGCTTATTTTGCAAAAAAAAGAGAGGGCGGGAGATAGCGAGAGCCAGAGCCAGAGACCGAGACAGACAGACAGACAGAGAGAGAGAGAGACAGAGAGACAGAGAGACAGAGACAGAGAGACAGAGACAGAGACAGACAGAGAGAGACAACGATACACAAAGAGGGAAAGACAGAAAAAGAGAGAGAGAGAGACAGATAAAGAGACAGACGGAGAAAGACACAGATGGTCAGAGACAGAGAGAAACAGAAAGAGAGAGAAACAGAGACAGGAAGGGAGAGAGACAGGCAGAGAGAGAGAGACAAACAGACAGGCAGACAGACAGGCAGAGAAAGAGTAAGACAGAAGGCAGACACACACACCCCCCCACACCCCCCCCCACACACACAGAGAGAGAGAGAGAGAGAGAGAGAGAGACAGAGACAGAGACAGACAGAGAGACAGAGAGAAAGAGACAGAGAGAGAAAGACAGAGAGAAACAGACAGAAAGAGAGACACAGACAGAGACAGAGAAACACACAGAGAGAGAGAGAGAGAGAGAGAGAGAGAGAGAGAGAGAGACAGAGAGAGAGAGAGACAGAGAGAGACAGACAGACAGGCAGAGAAAGACAGTAAGACAGAAGACAGACACACAGAGAGAGAGACAGAGAGACAGAGACAGAGAGAAAGAAAGACAAAGACAGAGAGAGAGAGAGAGACAAACAGACAGACAGGGAGAGAGACAGAGAGACTAAGACAGAAGACAGACACAATGAGAGAGACAGAGACAGAGAGAAGGAAAGACAAAGAAAGACAGACACGGACAGAGAGAGACAGAGAGAAACAGACAGAAAGAGAGAGAGAGAGACACGCAGAGAGAGAGTGAGAGAGACAGGCAGGCGGAGAGAGAGTAAGACAGAAGACAGACAGAGTGAGACAGACAGGCAGAGAGAGACAGAGAGAAAGAAAGAGAGAGAGAGACACGCAGAGAGAGAGAGTGAGAGAGACAGGCAGGCAGAGAGAGAGTAAGACAGAAGACAGACAGAGTGACAGAGACAGGCAGAGAGAGACAGAGAGAAAGAAAGAGAGAGACAGACAGACAGAGAAAGACAGAGACGGAGAGAGAGACACAGAAAGAGAGAGAGAGACAGAGACAGAGAGAAACATACAGACAGGGGGAGAGAGAGAGAGAGAGAGAGAGAGAGAGACCGACAGACAGACAGGCAGACAGGCAGAGAAAGGGAGTAAGACAGAAGACAGACACAGTGAGAGAGACAGGCAGAGAGAGAGAGACAGAGAGAAACAGACAGGCAGAGAGAGAGAGACACAGAGAGAGAGAGAGAGAGAAGACAGACAGAGAAAGAGAGAGACAGAGACAGACAGAGAGACAGACAGAGAGACACATATTTTATAATGCTTTTGATCACATAAACGGTGGCCGGGGTATACTTTGAAAACAACGACAACAACAACAACAACAACGACAACGACAACAGCAACGACAACAACAACGACAGCAACATCAACAGCAACAAGAGCAGCAGCAGCATTCGCCTACGGATTTCTAGAAAATAAGATGTCATGATGAAGTATATAGTAAACATCAACCGGCTCTCACTGCACGTTGAGAGATTCACAAAAGCGCTAGTTAACAACAGGAAAAAACAGCAGCTAACGTGTCTTGGGGGAAATAGACGTCTTCCTGAAAACTGGGGATTTCTACTTCACCTGAAAAGAAAGACATACGAGAAAGGAAAAACACGAACAAAACAAAACAAAACAAAACAAGCCAACAAACACGGGCCAAGGCACCGTCCCTGGAATTCTTAAGTGAGCCAAGTTATTAGTTTTCAGAAAGCGTTTCTATTTTGGGCAAGTACTAAGAAGGCCCAGACTAGAGCCGTGGCGCCCTTCGCATTGTGAAACTCTGCTGGCCGGAGGGCGGAGAAACTAAAACATCACGATGAAAGGTGACCGAGACCCAGCCAGGGTGAAGCTTTCCTAGGGAGGGAGGCCTGAGGCGGGAAGCAGCGGGGGGAAAAGCCTCACAACTGCAGACCCGCCCGCTTGCCCACGCGGGTCAAGGGCTATGCCATCGGCCCAAGCTGCCTCTGGGGAAGTGGGACCGTGCCGCCCCCATCTTCAAAAACGGTGGCCCCTGAGTGAGGCCTGACGCCCACCGATGCAAATGTCAGCCTGGCAAGAATGAGATCGCCGGCAAGGGGTGGGGGAAGGGGAGAGAAGACGGAGGCACACCGGGGTGGCTCTGGAAGGTTTCCAAGCAGGGTGTTGGGAGGCGGGGGGGTGGGGGGGCGGGGGGTTTGGGGGAAACCCACCTAACCGACTCACTAAATTAAGGTGAAGGGACGTGGGTAGTGGGGGGAAGCCGGGGGGCAACTTGAAAATTAAACTGACCCTTCCCAAAGCCCAAGTAGAAGAGTCTAGGCGCCAAAAACACAAAGAAAACTAAAGCGCCGATCAAAGAACAATAGGGCCCCCTCCAGGGCGGAGGTTCCCTAGGCAACGAGGGAGAGAGGGAGGGGCCTCCAGAAGGGAGAGAGAGAAACCCGTTGCCCCAGGCTCGGTGAAGTCGGCGAGACCTCCCTCCGTGTCACGTCGACTTTCAATAACAGTGGCCGCTAGGTGATGCCAGAAGACAACCGATGCCTGCCTGCAAATGTCCGTCAGCAGGGAAAAGAATTAATGAATTAATGAATTTCCTTATTTATTTAGAGACCGAGTCTCACTCACTCTACAGCCTGGGCCGTAGTGGAGTGGCGCGATCTCGGCTCCCTGCAAGCCTCCGCCTCCCAGGTTCAAGCGACTCTCCCGCCTCAGCCTCCCGAGGAGCTGGCATTACAGGGGCCTGCCCCACCGCTCCCGACTCAGCTTTGTATTTTTAGTAGAGACGGGGTTTCGCCGCCGTGTTGCGTCCGGCCTTAACAGTTTATGTTTAAGTCGAGGAGCTTATCAGGGAAATAGGAGAAGTACGGACGCCACACGTGACCGAGAGAAAAGTCTGAAAATGCCCCTCGCATCCAAGCGGGGACCCGGCCTCGACCTCCCGAAATCATACACCGAGTGGGGAAGCCCAGCAAGGCCCGCCTGTCTAGATTTCTCTCGGCCTCTCTAAGCACCGAAGCACGCGCT
>NC_073271.2:1270837-1278337 GCF_029289425.2 Pan paniscus
TGACCTCGGGATGACAGACGTGAGCCACTGCATTCAGTGTAGAGTGCCATTTCTTAGAAATCACTCATGGGAACACACACTTATGGGTGACGTGCAGAGATTTTAGTTAGTTGTTAGTTAGTTAGTTATTTTTTGCACGGGGAGGTGGGGGGACGGAGTTTGGCTCTTGCTGCCCAGGCTACAGTGCAATGGCCTAGGGGACTCAAGGAGTCAACCTATGGCAGAGAGGACACGTCCTTCTGAGCGTAAGGGCCGCAGCGAAAGTTGGCAGGGCCCGTGCTTTGAAAGGCTGAAATCCCGGCGGCTCAGGCCTGTCGTCCCAGCAGTGTGGGAGGCCCAGGAAGGCGGATCATTTGAGGTCAGGAGTTCGAGACCAGCGTGGCCAACGTGGAGAAACCCCATCTCTACTAAAAATAGAACCATGAGCCGGCCGTCATGGTGCGCGCCTGTAATCCCAGCTACCGAAGAAGAATCACTGGAACCCGGGAAGCAGAGGTTTCAGTGAGCCGAGAGAGCGCCACTGCACCGCAGCCTGGGTGACAGAGCGAGAGAGACTCAGTCCAAAAAAAAGAAAGAAAAGAAGAAGAAGAAGAAAAAAGAACGGGCCCAAATACTGCATTGTCGCTGAACGTTCTCCCAAAAGGCCAGAAACCCCCTGACTCAGGTCAAGGAGGTGGTGTTTGGTTTTACTTCTCTCTCTCTCTCTCTCTCTCTCTCTCTCTCTCTCTGTCTCTGTCTCTGTCTCTGTCTCTCTCTCTCTCTCTCCCCGCCCCTCTCTCTCTCCCCGCCTCTCTCTCTCTCCGTCTCTCTCTCTCTCTCTCCTCTCTTCTCCCCCCGAACTTTTATTTGTCGTTCAAGCATACATGAGCAAGATTGTGACATAGGTAAACTTGTGACGGGGGTGTTCAGTGTGCAGATGATTTCGTCACCCGGGTAGTCAGTGCTGTGTCCAAGAGTATTCGTGTTTTGTTTTTTTCCTGAAGCTGTCTCTCCTTCCACCCCTCCTCCCTCAAGCAGGCTTCCGCGTCCCTGGTCCCCCTCGTTCTGCCCATGCAAGAACTCTCATCTGTAAGTTCCCACTTGTAGATGAGAACGCGCGGTATTCAGCCGATCTTTGCTTTCATCTTCGCTGGTGGCGGTGAAAGAGGCATGACACTAAATCGACCCTTAGGACGCCGTTTATGTTTAAGTCGAGGAGCTTATCAGGGAAATAGGAGAAGTACGGACGCCACACGTGACCGAGAGAAAAGTCTGAAAATGCCCCTCGCATCCAAGCGGGGACCCGGCCTCGACCTCCCGAAATCATACACCGAGTGGGGAAGCCCAGCAAGGCCCGCCTGTCTAGATTTCTCTCGGCCTCTCTAAGCACCGAAGCACGCGCTTCTCACTTTCGTGGAAGGGGCAGGGCCCTACCCGGCACGGGGGTGTCTGACAGACTGACAGAGAAAGAGACAGACATAGAAAGACAGAGATGGACAGAGAGAGACAGTGAGAAACAGACAGAAAGAGAGAGAGACGGAGAGAAACAGACAGGGAGAGGGGGAGAGAGAGAGAGAGAAACGGACAGGGAGGGAGAGACAGAGAGAGACAGACAGACAGGCAGAGAAAGAGAGAGTAAGACAGAAGATAGGCACAGAGAGAGAGAGAGAGAGAGAGAGAGAGAGAGAGAGAGAGACCGACAGAGAGACACAGAAAAAGAAAGAGAGAGGCAGGCAGACAGACAGAGAAAGACATAGACAGACAGAGAGAGACAGAAACAGACAGAAAGAGAGAGAGAGAAACAGACAGGGAGGGAGAGAGAGAGAGACAGACGGGGAGAGAAAGAGAGTAAGACAGAAGACAGACACAGTGAGACAGGCAGAGAGGGAGAGAGAGAGACAAAGACAGAAACAGAGACAGACAGAAAGAAAGAGACAGACAGACAGACAGACAGACAGGCAGGCAGACCGACAGAGAAAGAGACACAGAGAGAAAGACAGAGACGAACAGAGAGAAACAGACAGAGAGACGGTCCTAGCCCAGTAGCGATACAGTGCCTTTTCTTTCATTTTCTCTTTCTTTTCTTTTCTTTTCTTTTCTTGTTTTCTGTCTTGTATATCTGTATGTACGTATGTATGTATGTATGTATGTATGTATGTACGTACGTACGTAGGTATGTATTTATGTATTTATCTGGAGACCGGGTCTCACTCTGTCGCCCAGGCCGTAGTGCAGTGGTGCGATCTTGGGTCACTGCAACCTCCGCCTGCCAGGTTCAAGCAATTCTTCCGCCTCAGCCTCCCGAGTAGCTGGGATGACAGGTGCCGGCCCCACGGCACCTGACTCAATTTCGTGTTTTCAGTAGAGACGGGGTTTCACCACGTTGGCCGGGCTGGTCTCGAACTCCTGACCTCGGGAGCCACTGCGTTCAGTGTACAGTGCCACTTCTTAGAAATCACTCCTCACGGGAACACACACTTAGAGGTGACGTGTAGAGATTTTATTTACTTAGTTCGTTCGTTCGTTCGTTCGTTAGTTATTATTTGCGCGGGGAGGTGGGGGGACGGAGTTTGGCTCTTGCTGCCCAGGCTACAGTGCAATGGCCTAGGGGACTCAAGGAGTCAACCTATGGCAGAGAGGACACGTCCTTCTGAGCGTAAGGGCCGCAGCGAAAGTTGGCAGGGCCCGCGCTTTCAAAGGCTGAAATCCCGGCGGCTCAGGCCTGTCGTTTCCAGCACTTTGGGAGGCCCAGGAAGGCGCATCATTTGAGGTCAAGAGTTCGATACCAGCGTGGCCAACGTGGAGAAACCCCCTCTCTACTAAAAATAAGAATATGAGCCGGCCATCCTGGTGCGTGCCTGTAATCCCAGCTACCGAAGAAGAATCACTGGAGCCCGGGAAGCAGAGGTTCCAGTGAGCCGAGAGAGCGCCACTGCACCGCAGCCTGGGTGACAGAGCGAGAGAGACTCAGTCCAAAAAAAAAGAAAGAAAAGAAGAAGAAGAAGAAGAAGAAGAAGAAGAAAAAGAACCGGCCCAAATACTGCATTGTCGCTGAACGTTCTCCCAAAAGGCCAGAAACCCCCTGACTCAGGTCAAGGAGGTGGTGTTTGGTTGTACTTGTCTCTCTCTCTCTCTCTCTCTCTCTCTCTCTCTCTCGCTCGCTCTCGCTCTCGCTCTCGCTCTCTCGCTCTCTCGCTCTCTCGCTCTCTCCCCCTCTCTCCTCTCTCCCCCCTAACTTTTATTTGTCGTTCAAGCATACATGTGCAAGATTGTGACATAGGTAAACTTGTGACGGGGGTGTTCAGTGTGCAGATGATTTCATCACCCGGGTAGTCAGTGCTGTGTCCGACAGTATTCGTGTTTTGTTTTTTTCCTGAAGCTGTCTCTCCTTCCACCCCTCCTCCCTCAAGCAGGCTTCCGCGTCCCTGGTCCCCCTCGTTCTGCCCATGCAAGAACTCTCATCTGTAAGTTCCCACTTCTAGATGAGAACACGCGGTATGTAGCCGATCGTTGCTTTCATCTTCGGTGGTGGCGGTGAAAGAGGCGTGACACTAAATCGACCCTTAGGACGCTCCCCTCCGTCCCCACCCCGCACCCCCTCCCCACACACACCCTCATTCCCGCACCCCCTCCTGAAACGCAAGGAAGGAAGAAAGAAATGAAAGTAGGCGGTGAGCCTGCAAGGCGGTGGAGGCGGGGGATCTCAGAGGGCGAGCAAGCGATGGCGGTCGGGGGATGTGTCCACTGAGGTATCAAAACTAGGGGACCCACTTTTCAGCCGCAACACACCCCCTAATCCTCAGCCGCAGCCAGCCTCTGGGTGGGGTTGCGCCTGTCAAAGCTTCCGAATGGAGAGAAACCCAAGGCTACGGAAGGCATCAGCTCCAACTCCAGGAAGGGAATAGGGCTTTGTGCATATGAATGGGGCTTTGAAAGGCGTTGCCGCGGCTTCCAAAGCGATGCGCTGTGCCTCGCCTCGCCCCGCCCCGCCCCGCCCAGAGCGAGACTCCGTCTGAAAATAAGTACACAAATAAATCATAAAATAATTTATCAATAAATAAGAAAGAAAGAAAGAAAGAAAGAAAGAAAGAAAGAAAGAAAAGAAAGAAAGGAAAGAAAGGAAAGAAAGAAAGAAAGAAAGAAAGAAAGAAAGAAAGAAAGAGACAGACAGACAGACAGACAGAAAGAAAGAAAGAAAGAAAGAAAGAAAGAAAGAAAGAAAGAAAGAATCAGTACAGCGACCGTGGTCGTGAATCATTCCCCGGAGTCCAGGCGCAGTGGCTCACGCCCGTCACGCCAGCACTTTGAGACGCCGGGCAGGAGGGTTGCAACGAAATGATGAGACCCCGTCTGTGGGAAAACATTTAAAAATGAAGGCCGGGTGCGGTGGCTCACGCCTGTCATCCCAGCTGTTCCGGAGGCCGGGGAGGGCGGATCACCTGAGGTCGGGAGTTCGAGACCAGCCCGATCGACATGGAGAAGCCCCGTCTCCACTAAAAATACAAAATCAGCCAGACGTGGCAGCGCACGCCCGCAATCCCGGCTACTCAGGAGGCCGATGCAGGAGAATCGCTTGAAACCGGGAGGCAGAGGTTGCGGCGAGCCAAGATCGCGCCACCGCACTGCAGTCTAGGCCACGAGAGCGAAACTCTGTCTCGGGCGGGGGGGGGGGGGGGGGGAGGAAAAGAAAATTTAAAACGGTGTGGGCGCAGTGGCGCGTGCCTGCGGTCCCAGGTTCTGTACTCTGGAGGCTGAGGCGGAAGGATCGCTCGAGTCCAGGAGCGTCCACGCTGCAGGGAGTGAGTTACGATGGCACCACTGCCGGGGTGACGGAGCGAGATGCCGTCTCTAAATCAGTCCATGAGATCACTGGAAGGCGCTCTCTGTGTCTCACTTTCCAAGAGGGTCTCTTTAGGCCAAGCAGGCATGGTACCTCACGCCAGTCATCCCAGCACTTTGGGAGGCTGAGGCGGGAGGAAAGAAGGAAGGGAGGAAGGGAGGAAAGAAGAAAAGAAGAAAGGCAGGAAGGCAGGAAGGCAGGAAGGCAGGAAAGAAAGAGGGGAAGAGAGAGAGAGAGAGAAAGAAAGAAAGAAAGAAAGAAGAAAAGAAAAGAGAAGAAAAAAGAAGAAAAGAGAAGGGAAGAAAAGAAAAGCAAACGGGGAGGGGGCATATCTCCTTGACCGGTGACCGCCCAGGATACAGTGGGTCACGGCCGACCGAAGCCTCGACCTGTGGGGCAAGTGATCCTCTCCTCATCTCAGCCTCCCGAGTAGCTGCGACTACAGGCGGCCATCACCGCGCACAACTCATCTTATAATAACATCATGATTGTATCGAGACGGGGTCTCGCTCCGTCATCCAGGCTGGATCGCCACGGCACGATCTCAGCCCATCGCAACCTCGGCCTCCCCGGTTGGAACAACTCGCCCGCCCCAGTCTCCCGAGCGGTCGTGATTCCAAGCCCACGCCACCAGGCCCGGCTAATCGTTCTATTTTTCAGAGAGACGGGGTTTCGCCACGTCGGCCAGCCTGGTCTCCAACTCCCGGCCCCAAGCGATCCACCGGCCTCGGCCTCCCAAAGTGCCGGAATGACAGGCGTGAGCTAGCGTGCCCGGCCCAGATCATCTTTTTCATCCATTGTAGAGAAGGGGTTTCGTCAGCCAACGGGTGGAAGGTGGGGTGGGTTTCACTCAGCCTGCGTACTGTGAAAAGGTTAAGTGAGTGTGCTTTGTGAACTAGATATGGAAATGTGTGTGTGTGTGTGCGCGTGCGTGCATGCGTGCGTGCGCGCGCGCGTGTGAGAGAGAGAGAGAGAGAGAGAGAGAGAGAGAGAGAGGAGAGACACCAATCCCACCACGAGGACCCGGAAATAGTGTTTGATCTGTGTCCCTGCCTAGTCACCTGTCTTGTGTGTAGACGACTGAGGATTCCACAAATGAAGGTCAGCAGTATCTATTGAGCTGTTTCTGCCTCTCACGCGTCTCATCTGTGTGCTGGAGAAAGGGAAGAGAAGAGGTTCCGATGGGAAGTTGTCTTCACGCCTGAGGCAGCTGAAGGCAGACCGAAGGGAAGGAGGGCATCCTACGTGACATTTCCATACCCACGCACCCTTTACAATGCTGGGGCCGCCAGTCCACCCCGTACGTCAGCCCACCCCCAAGAACAGCACGGTCCGGGGTGGTCCAGTCTCATCCCAACCGGCCCACCCGGGGCATCCGGTGGAAGTCTTCGCCTGAGGATCCGAGGGCAGCGTCAACGCGGTTCCCCTGGGGTCGCCCGGCAAAGGCCAGCCGGGGGAGGGTAGCGGGACGTGAGTGGGGGGGGGGGTCGCATCCACCTCAGAGCTCCCTGGAAGGTGGCAGGTAGCCGAGCCAGAGACGTCCGGCAGGATATAGATGTGGAAGGCGTGTCAGTCCTCTCCCTATACCTCTCCTGTGGAAAATGCCAGGGCGGCGGTGGGAGCCTCGGCTGGGGGAGAAGCGGGGACAAGGGGGAGAGGGAAGGAGGCCCTCGGGAGGTTTCGGCACCGAAAACCCACTCAGCCAAGCTCCCTCCGTGTTTCCGCGTCCAAGGTACACCCCGGGAGACGGCAAGAGAAACGTTCACACCGTGCTTTCCGTCTTCGTGTTTATCTCTTTCATCTTTTCCATTTTACGAGAGATGCTCATTTCAACAAGCAGACGGCGGATGTGACGGGAGAAGTGTCAAGGCCAGGAGTTTGAGACCAGCGTGAGCAACAGAGCAACACAAGTAGGAGAGCCCAGCTGAAAGAAATGAAAGAGGAGGAGGAGGAGGAGGAGGAGGAGGAGGAGGAGGAGGAGGAGGAGGACGACGACGACGACAAGGGGGGTTGGGGGGGGAAGGAGAAGGAAAGAAAAGAAAAGAAAAAAAGAAAAAGAAAAACAACCACCACCAAGAAAGTTAAGATCCTCCAACGGTCGGAAGTTGAAGACCAGCCTAACCAAGATGGAGAAACCCCATCTGTACTAGGAATAGAAAAATTAGCCAGGCACGATGGCTCATCGCTGTCATCGCAGCTACTCGGGAAGGCTGAGGCAGGAGAATCACTTGAACCTGGGAGGCGGAGGGTGCGGTGAGCCGAGATCCGCCATCGTACTCCACCGTGGGCGACAAGAGTGAAACTCCGTCTAAAGAGAAAAAAAAAAGAAAGAACGAAAAGGCGGATCGGTGAGATGCGTGTGAACATTTTATCTGTTCGCAGTCCCCGTATTAAAAACGGAAAGAACCGACCCATGACAAACATGACCAGAGCGTACCGTGCCCACGCGTGTCATCACAGCACTCCGGGAGGCCGATGCGGGAGGATCTCTGGAGCCTAAAAGTTGGAGATCACCCCGACACGTGAGATGACGCCTACAATCATCATAATCATAGAAGTTTAAAAAGAGATCACGTGTGCCCAGAGCATGGACAACAAAGCGAGAGCACATCCGTACTAAAAAGAAGACGATTGATAGGCAGGCAGGCAGGCAGGCAGGCAGGCAGGCAGGCAAACGTAGA
>NC_073271.2:1293337-1308337 GCF_029289425.2 Pan paniscus
CGACCGCCTCGAACCCCACACCGACGAGCTCCCTCAGGACCCACGCGCGGACACCGCGGCGGCGACCGGAGGAGGGGGCGCTGGGGGCGGGGACGACACACCACCGCTCGGCCTCGGGCACCTGAGGGACAACCCGGAGCGCTCCAGGAGCACCGCAGAGGCCCAAGCGGAGCCGACGCTCGCGCACGCCCCCCCGAGAGGGCAGCACGACGGGCCGGCGGGACGGCACCCCCCACCGCCGCGGAGGGGGGCCGCCCGCAAGTCCACAACCACTGGAGGCGACAGCGAGGGGTGCCTGCCGCGTCAGAGGGCCCCGCCGACCCGCCCCGCGACGCAGAAGGCGGCGGGCGGGACGGCGAGGTCAGGCCGGGCTCCGCACCCCACACGCCTCCCCCACACGCGCCGCCCGCAGGCGGGGAGAGGAGAGACGAGGGGACCCCGCGGGGCGGAGCGAGAAGAACGGTCCCGTTCGCCACGAACGTCCGCCCCTCGCCCGTCGCGGCTCGGACCCGGCCCGGGAGAGCACGACGTCACCACATCGATCACGAAAGAGCCCCCCGGGAGCGGAGGTCGGCCGGCCGGCCGACGCCCTGCTCCGGGGAAGGGGCGGCGGACAACCCAGCGGAGACGAGAACGCCTGACACGCACGGCACGGAGCCAGCGGGGTGGGGTTGTCGCGGCCGCCCCGGGCGCCCGCAGCGGAGAGCGCACGGGGGCAGGGTGGCCCTCGCCGCCTTCCCCGCCGCCCCCAGGTGGGTCAGAGACCCGGACCCGGGCCGGCACCGGGAGTCGGGACACGCCCGGGCGCGCGGAGGACAGCAGGCCCGCGGGCCCCAGCGGGCGGCTCAAGCAGGAGCACGGCCGGCTAGCCGGGTCACCGGTAGGCCAGAGCCCCGCACGCACCCGGAGTCCCAACCTCTCCAGCGACAGGTCGCCAGAGGACAGCGTGTCAGCAATAACCCGGTGGCCCAAGATGCAGACTCGGAGTGAAAGATATACCTCCCCCGGGGCCGGGAGGTCGTGTCACCGACCACGCCGCCGGCCCAGGAAACGCGCGACACAGACACCTGTCCCCAAAAACGCCACCATCGCAGCCACACACGGAGCGCCCGGGGCCCTCTGGTCAACCCCAGGACACACGCGGGAGCAGCGCCGGGCCAGGGACGCCCTCCCGGCCGCCCGTGCCACACGCAGGGGGCCGGCCCGTGTCCCCAGAGCGGGAGCCGGAAGCATTTTCGGCCGGCCCCTCCTACGACCGGGACACACGAGGGACCGAAGGCCGGCCAGGCGCGACCTCTCGGGCCGCACGCGCGCTCAGGGAGCGCTCTCCGACTCCGCACGGGGACTCGCCAGAAAGGATCGCGGCAGAGGGACCGCGGCCCGGCCCGGGGACCGCTCCCCGGCACCCGGGGGACGGGGGCAGGACGGTCCCCGGCTCCCCACGGGGACTCGGAAACGAATTCGGCCGCCGCCTCAGACGGCCAGGATGAGCGCGGACGGACCCGCGACCGGGCCGGGAAGGGCGTCCCCAGCCTCCCGCGCCACGCGCGGCGGGTCCCCGCGGGTCGCGGCTCGGGCCTCGGGAGCCGCGGCGCGCTGGTCGACCGGCCCGGGCAGCCCCACGCCCGGCTCGGGCCCAGAAGCGCAGCGACAGCCTCCCCCCCACATAAACCTGCACGCCAGAGCTCTGACTCACAAGCGACGCGCCACAGCTCTGGCGCCACCGGGCCAGCCGGGCTGACGACCGCGGGCTTTCCGGAGCTCTGCACAGCTCACAGCGGGGACGGTCCCCTCCCTCGGCAGCTGCCACCGCAGCTCCGGAAGCCGAGAGCGCGATCTAAAAGCGGCCGCCAGATGGAGCCCGACGACCGCCGCGAACGTCAGCGAGACAGATCCGGATGGCAGGGCGGCCCGTGGACCGCAAAAGCGAAACCGTGAGCCGAGAAGCTCTTCCCGAGGCCGAAAACGCAGCCCCTCTGCCCCAACCCCACACACACGGGGCCCAAAACGCGTCTCTGCCTCGACCGCGACAGAGTCAGAAGACAACCCACGGCGCGTGGGTGTTCGGAGATGCATCTCGGAAGCAGGGAGGGAGGGAGGGAGGGAGGGAGAAAGAACACACAAGGACTCGGTCGCGGGTCGCTGCAGACACACGGAGAGGCAAAATGCATGGGCTCTTCCGGAATCCACGCAGAGACAGACGGGGGGGGGGGGGCGGGGAATGGGGAAAAGAGACAGATGGTGAAAGGGAAGGAGGGAGGGAAGGGAGCAGGGAGGGAGGGAGGGAGGAAGAAAATGGAGAAAAGAGAGACAATTTAAAAAACGTAGATACACAGAGAAAACTTTTGAAACACTCCATTTTTACAAGACAGACGGAAAGGAAAGAAACATGAAAAAGAGAGAAAGAATGAGGAAAGAAACGAAGGAAAGAAGGGAAAAAGAAACAGGGAGGAAAGAAAAAAGAAGGAGAGACAGGGAACGAAAGAGAAATAAAGCACGAAGGAGAAAAGATCAGAAAGAGAGAAAGAAGGAAAGGAAGAGAGGAAGAAAAACCTAAAGAAGGAGGGAAAGGAAGAAAGGAAGGAAGAAAAACGTAAAGGAGCGGAAGAAAGAAAACAGAGATAACTACGTACACTTGTTCATTTATTAACATAAATACAACACTTTTCGTACGTAAGCGTAAACGTATTTGTGGACGATCGCTTCTCTATAGAGCGATGTGTATGTATTTGTATAGCAGAAACACCTACGTCTATTATGTAGAAGTATGTTTCTATGCAATCGGTACGTGTTTACGAGACGCGAGAGTAGTAAATGCAAAGATATACGCATTGTCGTTTACATATAAATGTACAAAAATGTTTACATTAATAAATGTCAGTAAATACATGGAAACGAAAGAAATAAAAAAAAAAAAACGAAATGAGTCAACAGGCCGGGCACGGTGGCTCACGCCCGTCATCCCAGCACTTCGAGAGGCCGAGGTGGGCGCATCACATGAGGTCGGGAGTCGGAGACCAGCCTGACCAACACGGAGAGACACGGTGTGCCTACTAAAAACACAAACATCAGCCAAGCCAGGCGTGGGGGTGCCTCCCTGTAATCCCCGCTCATCAGGAGGCTGAGGCAGGAGAAGCCCTCGAACCCGGGAGGCGGAAGGTGCGGTGAGCCAAGATCGCGCCATTGCACTCTAGCCGTGGAAACAAGAGTGAAACTCTGTCTCAAAAGGACGAAACAGAAAGAAAGAAAGAAAGAAAGAAAGACAGACAGAAAGCAAGCAAGCGAGAAAGCAAGCAAGAAAGCAAAAAAGCAGGAAAGAAAGAAAGAAAGAGAAAAGAAAGCAAGAAAGCAAGAAAAAAGAAAGCAAGAAAGAAAGAAAGAAAAAGAAAAGAAAGCAAGAAAGCAAGCAAGAAAGAAAAGAAAGCTAGAAAGAAAACAAAGCAAGAAAGAAAGCAGGAAAGAAAGCAAGAAAGCAAGAAAACAAGAAAGCAAGAAAGCAAGCAAGAAAGAAACAAAAGAAAGAAAGAAAGCAAGAAAACAAGAAAGCACGAAAGCAAGCAAGCAAGCAAGCGAGAGAGCAAGAAAGAAAGAAGCAAAAGACAGAAAGCGAGAAAACAAGAAAGCACGAAAGCAAGCAAGAAAGCAAGAAAACAAGAAAGCAAGAAAGAAAGAAAGAAAAAGAAAAGAAAGCAAGAAAGCAAGCAAGAAAGAAAAGAAGGCAAGAAAGCAAGCAAGAAAGAAAAACAAGCAAGAAAGAAACAAAAGAAAGAAAGAAAGCAAGAAAACAAGAAAGCAAGAAAGCACGAAAGCAAGCAAGCACGCAAGCAAGCAAGAAAACAAGACAGCACGAAAGCAAGCAAGCAAGAAAGCAAGAAAGAAAAAGAAAGGAAAGCAAGAAAGCAAGAAAACAAGCAAGCAAGAAAGCAAGCAAGAAAGAAACAAAAGAAAGAAAGAAAACAAGAAAGCAAGAAAGCACGAAAGCAAGCAAGCGAGCGAGCGAGCGAGCGAGCGAGCGAGAGAGAGAGAGGC
The DNA here is from genome assembly GCF_029289425.2 of Pan paniscus. Taxonomy (NCBI): domain Eukaryota; kingdom Metazoa; phylum Chordata; class Mammalia; order Primates; family Hominidae; genus Pan; species Pan paniscus. Next base: position 1,297,367 of record NC_073271.2, read on the forward strand.
TGGGCGCTGTGGCTCACGCCTGTCATCCCAGCACTTTGGGAGGCCAAGGCAGGCGGACCACCTGAGGTTGGGAGTTGGAGACCAGCCTGACCAACATGGAAAAACACCGTCTCTACTAAAAGTACAAACATCAGCCAGGCACGGTGGCCCATGCCTGTAATCCCAGCTAATCAGGAGGCTGAGGCAGGAGAATCGCTTGAACCTGGGAGGCGGAGGGTGCGGTGAGCCGAGATCGCGCCATTGCCCTCTAGCCTGGGCAACAAGAGTGAAACTCTGTCTCAAAAAAAAAAAAAAAAAGGAAGAAGAAGAAGAAAAAAAGAAAGTAATGAAGGAAAGAAAGAAAGAAAGAAAGAAAGAAAGAAAGAAAGAAAGAAAGAAAGAAAGAAAGAAAAGGCAAGGCCAGGCAAGGCCAGGCAAGGCCAGGCAAGGCAAATCTACCTGCTTTCCCTACATCTGGGGAGAATCGGGAAAGTCCCCAACAACAACAAGGCCTAAAGTGGAGCTGCCATCTGTCAAACCCGAGCGGAAGAGTCCACGGGGGTTAAAGACACGAAGAAAGACAAGGAAACCATCGACCGAGGAGAAGAACAATCTGGCCCAGCCAGGGTCTGTCTCCTGAGGTTGTCTGGGCAACCAGGGAATGGGACGCAGGGAGGGCGGGCCTCCGAGACTCCGTCTCGAAACATAAATCATGATAATAAAATAAAATTAAGTTAAAAAAAAGAAATCACGCATAATTCCTAACGTGTTTGATGCCTCGAAAGGCGAGAGGCGTACGTACGTGTATGTCACGGTGGGGTTGTTTTTTGTTGTTGTTGTTGTTGTTGTTGTTGTTGTTGTTGTTGTTTTTTCTTTTTCCCCGGAAACTCACTTTTTAATTATTTTGTTGCATTTCATTTTCATTTTCATTTTTTTGAGACGGAGTCTCGCTCTGTCGCCCAGGCTGGGGTGCAGTGGCACGATCTCGGCTCACTGCAACCTCCACCTCCCAGGTTCAAGCGATTCTCCTGCCTCAGCTCGGCCTCCCGAGTAGCTGGGATTACAGACAGTACAGCACAGCACGGCGCCCGGCTAATTTTGTGTATTGTGAGTAGAGACGGGGTTTCACCATACTGGCCCTGTTGGTCTGACCGCCTCTTGATCCACCGGCCTTGGCCTCCCAAAGTGAGGGGGTGACAGGCTTGAGCCACCGCGCAGGGCCCATTTATTTTATTGTATTGTATTTATTTATTTTAATTTATGTATTTATGTATGTATGTATTTATTTATTTATTTTTGAGACGGAGTTTCGCTCTTTTTGCTCAGACTGGAGTGCGATGGCGCAATCTCGGCTCACCGCACCCTCCGCTTCCCAGGTTCAAGCGATTCTCCTGCCTCAGCCTTCCTAGCAGCTGGGATTATAGGCATGTGCCACCGCGCCCGGCTAGTTTTGTATTTTCAATTGAGACGGGATTTCTCCATGTTGGTCGGGCTTGTCTCCAACTCCCGACTTCAGGTGATGCGTCCACCTCGGCCTCCCAAAGTGATGGGATGACAGGCATGAGCCACCGCGCCTGGCCTATTGTATTGTATTGTATTGTATTGTATTGTATTGTATTGTATTGTATCGTATCGTATCGTATCGTATCCTATCCTATCCTATCCTATCCTATCGTATCGTATGGTATTTTATTGCATTGCAATGGATTGTATTGACTTATTTTATTTAGTTAGTTACTTTTGTGTTATTTTATTTATTTATTTGTTTGTTCGTTTTTGCCTGATCAAAGGTCAATCAGACCCAGTCGTCAAAGTGGCGGTTTCCTAGGCAACAAAGGAGGGAGGAACATGGAGGTGGGGGCGGGGGCGGTGGAGAAGACACAGTTGCCCCAGGCTGTGCGCAGGCGGCCTGGTGCTCCCTTCCTCTGTGAGGCCTCCGTTTTCAGAGTCACAGTGACCGCTAGGTGATGCCCGACGTCTGCCAGTGAGAGTGTCAGCCCGGAATGAATTGGGATCCCCTGGGGACGGGGTGGGGGGAAGGATGGAGGCTCCCACAGCACAGTGGGTCACCGCGCCCTCCAAAGCGATCCCCACAACTAATCGACCAGGGCTCCTGGGGGGACGCAGCCTAAGTCCCCCACCCATCGGATCATCTGGAACTTCCGTCCAGAGACGAGAGACCGACTGGGAATTCTCTCAGTCAAGGTCCAAACTGAAAAGAATCACTGGCACGGACAGCAGGACTAAGGCCATTTCTAAAAGACTGGTTTCTGTGTTTTGGGTGAATCTGTGCATTTCTGTATCACAAAATGACTGACTTTGAACGTTACGATTTTTCTCCTCCTTACGTGTACGGTCCTGTGATAGACAGACCAGGGGACTCCTCAGCTCAGAGTCCGTGAGGCCAGAAGCTGACGTCCCAAATTTCTATTTAGAATGAATTTAAGCACGCCAGCCAAACGCTCTGCCGTGAAACTGTCTGTCGGGAAGACAAGCGGGGGAGGGGGGAAGGGGGGGTCCGGGCGCCGTAGGCTCGCGCCTGTCATCCCCGCACTTTTGGGAGGCCGAGGGCCGGTGGATCCCTCGGCCCAAGCCTTGGCAACACGGTGAAACCTCGTCTCAAAAAAAAAAAAAAAAAAAAAAAAAAATTACAAAAACTAACTGGTTTCATAACCTGGACTCAAAGTTAATAAATAGATAAATAGGCCGGGGGCGGTGGCTCACGCCTGTCATCCCAGCACTTTGGGAGGCTGAGGTGGACGGATCACAGGGTCAGGAGATCGAGACCATCCTGGCTACCACAGTGAAACCCCATCTCTACTCAAAATACAAAAAGTCAGCCAGGCACAGTGGTGGGCGCCTGTAGTCCCGGCTACTTGGGAGGCTGAGGCAGGAGAATGGCGTGAACCCGGGAGGCAGAGCTTGCAGTGAGCCGAAATCGCGCCGCTGCACTCCAGTCTGGGCAACAGAGCGAGAGTCTGTCTCGAAAATAAATAAATAAGTAAATACATAAATAAATAAATAAATGTAAATAAGTAAATAAATAGATTAAAATTGAAAACTAAAAAAAAGTAAAATAATTAAAAAAAAAAACAAAAAACAAAAAACGTAGCCGGCCGGTGACGATGGCTCACGCCTGTCACCCCAGCACTTTGGGAGGCCGAGGCGGGCAGATCCACTGGGGTCGCCAGTTCGAGACCAGCCTGACCCACATGGAGAAATGCCGTCTCTACTAACAATACAAAATCAGCCGGGTGTGGTGGCCCCTGCCTGTAATCCCAGCTACTCAGGAGGCTGAGGCAGGAGAATCGTTTGAACGCGAGAGGTGGAGGTTGCGGTGAGCCGAGATGGTGCCACTGCACTCCAGCGTGGGCACCAAGAGTGAAACTCCGTCCGAAGGGGAAAAAAAAAATAAGGGCTGTATTCTGTTATTTTTGCTTCCTACCCTGACAAGAACATAATACAGCTGTTGTCTTTCTGCCTGCCTGCCTGCCTGCCTGCCCGCCCGCCTGCCTGCCTGCCTGCCTGCCTGCCTGCCTGCCTGTGGCAGGGCCTCATTCTGTCTTTCGCCCAGACTGGAGCGCAGTGACACAATTATGGCTCACTCACTGCAGCCTCAACCTCCCCAGGGTTAGGCGATTCCTCGAGGGATCCTACGGCCTCGGCCTCCCAAAGTGCTGGGGTTACAGGCGCGAGCCACCAGCACCCGGCCTGAGTTAATACATCTGGTCTCACTGCGTCTTAACCACGCACCCACGAAGAACTCAAGTCAAGAGAGAGTCGGCAAGAGACTCTCAGCATTCTCTCCCGAAAGCACGTGTGTCCCGAGCTCCTGTGGTTTCAGGTGGCCGCGCGTAGAGGAGAGATTTCCCATGTTTCCGGAGAGGTGCGAGCCACAGTCACTCGGGGCATCCGAGCACGAGATGGGGTTTCTGACAGCGACTGAAGGGCCAGGAAGGGCCAGAATCTGCCAAGGCCCGCGTTCCAGGGTGGGGCCGATGGAACCCAAGGTAGAGGGAGTCAGCGGTCCGCACAGAGAGAGCTCCAGCCCTAGGCCCCACTGTGCAGACCGAATCAGAAGGAAGAGAGTCCTTCGTCCTACCTGCCACATCCCTCACATCCCCCCACTGAACTTGGGAGTGGATCCGTGTTCTAAACACGAGGTGACTCTCGGTTTGCAATGGATCACAAGGGGCCGGGCTTTCCAGAGTCGGCAGGATAAAGAAGTCATTCTGGCTCGGACTCCCCCATCCCACGGTAACGGTCGGTAACGGTCGCTGGTGACTTTAAATGAGCCGGGGCTGGCCGGGCCGGAGCCGCTATGGGGGTGGGGGGGGTGGGGGGGGGGCGGTGCCTGAGGCACTGCAGAAAGTGGGCCTGAGCCTCGAGGATGGCGGTGCTGCAGGGACCCGTCCAGGCTGCTATATGGCAAGCACTAAGCCACTATGCCTACCGAGGTGCGGTTTTCCTCGCAGAACGCCTCTATGCAGAAGTACACTCAGAAGAAGCCTTGTTTTTACTGGCAACCTCTTCTTACCGCTCAGGAAAGGCCTATAAAACATATAGACTCTTGAAAGGACACAGTGGTACTACACCGCAATGCAAATACCTGCTTGCGAAATGTTGTGTTGATCTCAGCAAGCTTGCAGAAGGGGATCAAATCTTATCGGGTGGAGTGTTTCCTAAGCAGAGAAGCCATGATGATATTATTGTTCCTGAGTTTGCTGATTCAGCTCGCTTTCCCCTTCCATCGTTGGGACATGTATATTGCAAGACAGATCGGCTTACCAAAGGGTCAGAATGTGACCAAAAGAGCCTCCGTTGAAATCCTTTCCTCTGGTGTCCCTTTGAATCATGATGTGAAATAGGGGGGAAAAGCCAGATCCTGACCAAACATTTTGATTCACATCTCTAGAGAGCTTTAGCAACTGCCTGTCCAAGTGTTGTGCCAAAACACTGGGACCTCGTCCTAGCTTATGTCACAGACAGCCTGAGACCGTTCTTACGGAAACACCCCAGGACACCGTTGAATTAAACGGATTGAATTGAGAATCTTCCAATTCAAAGTACTCCTTGAATACAGACTCCCCAGTGTCTTCTATCGATTCAGCCGTCCTTTCACCTGATACTGTCCCACTGGGAACAGGAACTTCCATATGATCTAAACAGGTTCAACATAAACCAAAAACTGGTCGAAGTGTATTAGGAGGACCAGCAGCAGTTAGTCCATGAGCCCCAAGTGTTGGCATTTTGCCATTAGAAGCCCCAAGTCCCGGAGACGGATCCTATGGACAAAACTGCACTGGTATTAGACACCTTCTGTCATTGACGTGCCATCCACCGGAGCCCCTTCAAAAAAGTCTGTTGCCGGAATCGGCCAAACCGGAACACAGTCTGTCTTCTCGCAGAGGGGAAAGAGCCGAAAGGTAACCCCAATTCTCGCAAAAACACAAAGTTCTGGTGCGCCGACAAGGGCAACACCTCAGGTATTGAGCCCCACTATGGCATCTCCCCCAAACGCACCGCCTCGAAGAAATTCACGACTCTTGACTAGTGACAGCTCCACAACCGAGGAGAATAGGAGAAAATTAAAAGGGAAGTTTCCACCTAAAATCCCAAACAGAAAAACAAAAAGTAAAGCTAATAAAGGAGGAATAACTCCACCGAACATAAGTGATAGCCATGGAAGTGACAACATTGGACTCTTCCGTCACTCCAGAAGGGAAAATAGCCGCAATCGCGCCTCAGATTCAGGCTTTTAATCTACAAAAAGCAGCAGCGGAAGGCTTGATGAGCCTTCCTCGTGAAAGGGGGAAAGGTTATTTAGCTTTGTGTTCTCACCACGGCAAAGAAGCTGTCAGTATCTTGAGCCATCTAGCTTCTCACCACCGCAATACCGGTTGGGTACTGTGCCAAATTGGAAGGGCCTATTGTAAACTTTCAGAGTCCACACAAGCTGAAAGAAAATTCTCAGAGGTTAGAAGGATTGAGAATTACAGAGTCGAAGGCATGGAGATCTACTCTACAACACTTTGGCATCCTCCGAAAGATGTTGCTCTTTCAGTTCTGTCCAAAGACTTCACAGACAGGGATAAAACTTCGCCAGCCAGAGGCCTGGTGTGCTGCAGGGAACTGTTTCGGTCTGCAACGGGAACACGATATTGCGATTCAATTCTTCCAGAGAACTCTCGAAGTGGATCCAAATGATGCTTATGCCTATAGTGCATTAGGGCGTGAGCTTGTCTTCACTGAAGAACTGGACAAAGCATCAGCTTGTTTTCGAAATGCTATCAGGGTCAATCCCAGACATTGTAAGGCATGGTAAGTGGTAATGAAGTGTAAAGACAAAGCCCTATGGATGGCGCCGGTACTCGCTAGTTTTTCTGGTTAGATAGCTCTTTATTGTCACGAATTTGGTTAAAAATACTTAGGGATGGTACATAGTGCTGAATAACTTCTAACTAAGATGTTTCCTTATGAAACGTATGTCTTGAACAAACTCTGAAATGAACTCATGATCATAGAATACCAGATCCTTATACTCAACAGTTTCAGTCTTCTAGCAAACTTTTGCAGACGCTGTAGTTGTCTTTGGTTCGTGTATGTGTTTCTTTAGTTGTGTGACTGGATTTGTGACTTTTTCTTCGAGCACCGAAGTGGTGATGGGGACAAGGAGCGCTTGGGAGATTGGAAAGGAATAGCATAGTTCACTTATTGGAGAATAGAAAAATAGATGGAAACAACTCACGAGCTGCTGCTTTTTGACAGTGTTCCAGTTTACGGAGTTACTATGAAGAACTTCACGTGCCCTTTAATGTAGCGGTCTCTCTGTTTTACTCTTTTGTACTCGTGTATAAGTGGGCACATAGGAAATTACTACCTAGGTCCTATTGTGATCAACTGAATAAGACATGAAAAAGTGTGGTCCTACCTCTGCCTCAACAGCATACTCACCGTTGACATTTATTGCATTTTTCTGGACTGACTTCATAGTTTAAACGTCAAGAGAAGGCCGGGCGCAGTGGCTCACGCCTGTCATCCCAGCACTTTGGGAGGCCGAGGCGGGCGGGTCACGAGGTCAAGAGATCGAGACCATCCGGGCCAACACGGTGAAACCCCGTCTCTATTAAAAGTATGAAGATTAGCTGGGCGTGGTGGTGGGCACCTGTAGTCCCAGCTACTCGGGAGGCTGAGGCAGGAGAATCGCTTGAACCCGGAGAGGTGGCGGTTGCAGTGAGCCGAGATCACACCATTGCACTCCAGCCTGGGCGACAGAGCGAGACGCCGTCTCAAGAGAAATACATTAAAAAAATAAATACATACATAAGTAAATATCAAGAGAAAGTATAATTCTGAAGTCATAACCCTGTGGTAGTTATTCTGTCAGATACGGTGGTCTTTGGGGTGACTTATTACAGCAGTGGAGTTCTATCATTTGATTTGCTTCTAAATCTGAAGCATTATATTACGGAAACATTTTTTGATTTGCGAATATGTTGTTGAATGGATCATATCTCATTTTGCTGTAGTAGTTACATGGCCCGAAAGATGGCCAAAAAGATAGTGCCAGCTACTGCTGACCAACGCAACAATCAACTTGCCAATACTGCCTTCTCTTCCGATGGCTATGTTCTCCGTCCTATTTTAAGAACTCAGTTCTTCATAAGACTTGTGTCGTTTTCGATTTTTTTCCCAAGTCTGGTTGATCCTTGTGTTGTGATGTTTTTAAATGTGTATTGTCTGTTCAGCTCTTTTGCAGGAGTCGCATTCTTAAAAAAATCTTAACCCTATCAAAAATTGTGTTTAAAGGAGGATTATTCAGATCGGCCAGCTTTGACTAGGAAGAGTGTAAATGCTGACGTATTTAGGTAGCTCTAAATACTGAGCAACTTTATTCTAACCACAAAATGGATAGCCTTTCTTTTGTCTTCACTTTCGCTATCATTAGCACAGTGTTTAATACCTTTTCTTCATCTATAACACAATTATAATGATATAGGAAGCCACTCAAATAAGGCAGACACGTTGCGTTGCACTTAAAAAAAAAAAAAGAAGAAGAAGAAGAAGAAGTCTCTCTGTGGCACAGAATGAGGTGTGGCTCGAATCTGGAATCTCCAGTGAAAACCAATGAAAGAGGGTGAAACCCCGTGTCTACTAAAAAAAAAAAAAAAAAAAAAAAAAAAAAAAAAAAAAAATGAGCCGGCCATGGTGGCGCTGAGACAGGAGAATCACTTGAACCCAGGAGGCAGAGGTTCCAGTGAGCTGAGATCACGCCGCTGCACTCCAGCCTGGGGGACAGAGCAAGACTCCATCTCAGAAACAAACAAACCCACCAAGCCAGTAAAGGTGTTTAATTCGATGGTGTCAGGCTCAGGTCTCTTGACAGGATACATCCAGCACCTGGGGGGAAACGTCGATGGGTGGGGTGGAATCTATTTTGTGGCCTCAAGGGAGGGTTTGAGAGGTAGTCCCGCAAGCGGTGATGGCCTAAGGAAGCCCCTCCGCCCAAGAAGCGATATTCATTTCTAGCCTGTAGCCACCCAAGAGGGAGAATCGGGCTCTCCACAGACCCCACAACCCCCAACCCACCCCACCCCCACCCCTCCCACCTCGTGAAATGGGCTCTCGCTCCGTCAGGCTCTATTCACACCGTGTGCTTTTGGAACCTCCAGCGTGTGTGCGTGGGTTGCGTGGTGGGGTGGGGCCGGCTGTGGACAGAGGAGGGGATCAAGCGGCGGTGTCCCGCGGGTGCCCGCGACGTGGGACGTGGGGCGTGGGTGGGGTGGCCAGAGCCTAGGGAACTCATCGCCGGTCAGGACGTCTCCCCTCCTGGTCCCCTCTCTGACCTACGCTCCACATCTTCGCCGTTCAGTGGGGACCTTGTGGGTGGAAGTCACCATCCCTTTGGACTTTAGCCGATGAAGGCCGGGCTCCCAAGAGTCTCCCCGGAGGCGGGGTCTTGGGCAGGCTCACAAGGATGCTGACGGTGACGGTTGGTGACGGTGATGTACTTTGGAGGCCTCGGGCCAATGCAGAGGTATCCATTTGACCTCGGTGGGACAGGTCAGCTTTGCGGAGTCCCGTGCGTCCTTCCAGAGACTCATCCAGCGCTAGCAAGCATGGTCCCGACGATCCCAGCTCCCAGCAGAGGCACTTTTGTTCACACAGGATCCTGGGCAGGAAAGTTCTCAGCAGGCTTAGGCCTCCTAGCCAAAAAGCCAAAACCACTTCTGGGATTTTTTTCGAAGAGCCAGTGGTTCCACAAGGGGCCGTGGGTAGTTGTGGAAATGGAGAGAAGTGTTTGCACATACATATTGGAGACAGAACGGACAGGGCTCGGTCACAGATCACTTAGGACACGGGCAGATGCACATTGAGAAAACTCTTCCGGCATCCTAGGGGAACAGAGGTACGATTTTTCGAGACAGTCGAGGGAGAAGCCACACCAGATTTTAGGATTGGATCTTTATTCCTATGTAGTTTCTATGAGGTATCCAAGTCCAGAAATCAACTCGCCAGTTCTGTACAGCATTCTGTAGGGAGATCAAATCTGGGATGTCAGAAGTTAAGAATTCGGGCCTTGGTGAGGGATTAGATTAGATGTACTTGAGCTTATTTTGCAAAAAAAAGAGAGGGCGGGAGATAGCGAGAGCCAGAGCCAGAGACCGAGACAGACAGACAGACAGAGAGAGAGAGAGACAGAGAGACAGAGAGACAGAGACAGAGAGACAGAGACAGAGACAGACAGAGAGAGACAACGATACACAAAGAGGGAAAGACAGAAAAAGAGAGAGAGAGAGACAGATAAAGAGACAGACGGAGAAAGACACAGATGGTCAGAGACAGAGAGAAACAGAAAGAGAGAGAAACAGAGACAGGAAGGGAGAGAGACAGGCAGAGAGAGAGAGACAAACAGACAGGCAGACAGACAGGCAGAGAAAGAGTAAGACAGAAGGCAGACACACACACCCCCCCACACCCCCCCCCACACACACAGAGAGAGAGAGAGAGAGAGAGAGAGAGACAGAGACAGAGACAGACAGAGAGACAGAGAGAAAGAGACAGAGAGAGAAAGACAGAGAGAAACAGACAGAAAGAGAGACACAGACAGAGACAGAGAAACAGCCGACAGGGGGGAGAGAGAGAGAGAGAGAGAGAGAGAGAGAGAGAGAGAGACAGAGAGAGAGAGAGACAGAGAGAGACAGACAGACAGGCAGAGAAAGACAGTAAGACAGAAGACAGACACACAGAGAGAGAGACAGAGAGACAGAGACAGAGAGAAAGAAAGACAAAGACAGAGAGAGAGAGAGAGACAAACAGACAGACAGGGAGAGAGACAGAGAGACTAAGACAGAAGACAGACACAATGAGAGAGACAGAGACAGAGAGAAGGAAAGACAAAGAAAGACAGACACGGACAGAGAGAGACAGAGAGAAACAGACAGAAAGAGAGAGAGAGAGACACGCAGAGAGAGAGTGAGAGAGACAGGCAGGCGGAGAGAGAGTAAGACAGAAGACAGACAGAGTGAGACAGACAGGCAGAGAGAGACAGAGAGAAAGAAAGAGAGAGAGAGACACGCAGAGAGAGAGAGTGAGAGAGACAGGCAGGCAGAGAGAGAGTAAGACAGAAGACAGACAGAGTGACAGAGACAGGCAGAGAGAGACAGAGAGAAAGAAAGAGAGAGACAGACAGACAGAGAAAGACAGAGACGGAGAGAGAGACACAGAAAGAGAGAGAGAGACAGAGACAGAGAGAAACATACAGACAGGGGGAGAGAGAGAGAGAGAGAGAGAGAGAGACCGACAGACAGACAGGCAGACAGGCAGAGAAAGGGAGTAAGACAGAAGACAGACACAGTGAGAGAGACAGGCAGAGAGAGAGAGACAGAGAGAAACAGACAGGCAGAGAGAGAGAGACACAGAGAGAGAGAGAGAGAGAAGACAGACAGAGAAAGAGAGAGACAGAGACAGACAGAGAGACAGACAGAGAGA
>NC_073271.2:1313337-1320837 GCF_029289425.2 Pan paniscus
CTCTCTCTCTCTCCCCGCCCCTCTCTCTCTCCCCGCCTCTCTCTCTCTCCGTCTCTCTCTCTCTCTCTCCTCTCTTCTCCCCCCGAACTTTTATTTGTCGTTCAAGCATACATGAGCAAGATTGTGACATAGGTAAACTTGTGACGGGGGTGTTCAGTGTGCAGATGATTTCGTCACCCGGGTAGTCAGTGCTGTGTCCAAGAGTATTCGTGTTTTGTTTTTTTCCTGAAGCTGTCTCTCCTTCCACCCCTCCTCCCTCAAGCAGGCTTCCGCGTCCCTGGTCCCCCTCGTTCTGCCCATGCAAGAACTCTCATCTGTAAGTTCCCACTTGTAGATGAGAACGCGCGGTATTCAGCCGATCTTTGCTTTCATCTTCGCTGGTGGCGGTGAAAGAGGCATGACACTAAATCGACCCTTAGGACGCCGTTTATGTTTAAGTCGAGGAGCTTATCAGGGAAATAGGAGAAGTACGGACGCCACACGTGACCGAGAGAAAAGTCTGAAAATGCCCCTCGCATCCAAGCGGGGACCCGGCCTCGACCTCCCGAAATCATACACCGAGTGGGGAAGCCCAGCAAGGCCCGCCTGTCTAGATTTCTCTCGGCCTCTCTAAGCACCGAAGCACGCGCTTCTCACTTTCGTGGAAGGGGCAGGGCCCTACCCGGCACGGGGGTGTCTGACAGACTGACAGAGAAAGAGACAGACATAGAAAGACAGAGATGGACAGAGAGAGACAGTGAGAAACAGACAGAAAGAGAGAGAGACGGAGAGAAACAGACAGGGAGGGGGGAGAGAGAGAGAGAGAAACGGACAGGGAGGGAGAGACAGAGAGAGACAGACAGACAGGCAGAGAAAGAGAGAGTAAGACAGAAGATAGGCACAGAGAGAGAGAGAGAGAGAGAGAGAGAGAGAGAGACCGACAGAGAGACACAGAAAAAGAAAGAGAGAGGCAGGCAGACAGACAGAGAAAGACATAGACAGACAGAGAGAGACAGAAACAGACAGAAAGAGAGAGAGAGAAACAGACAGGGAGGGAGAGAGAGAGAGACAGACGGGGAGAGAAAGAGAGTAAGACAGAAGACAGACACAGTGAGACAGGCAGAGAGGGAGAGAGAGAGACAAAGACAGAAACAGAGACAGACAGAAAGAAAGAGACAGACAGACAGACAGACAGACAGGCAGGCAGACCGACAGAGAAAGAGACACAGAGAGAAAGACAGAGACGAACAGAGAGAAACAGACAGAGAGACGGTCCTAGCCCAGTAGCGATACAGTGCCTTTTCTTTCATTTTCTCTTTCTTTTCTTTTCTTTTCTTTTCTTGTTTTCTGTCTTGTATATCTGTATGTACGTATGTATGTATGTATGTATGTATGTATGTACGTACGTACGTAGGTATGTATTTATGTATTTATCTGGAGACCGGGTCTCACTCTGTCGCCCAGGCCGTAGTGCAGTGGTGCGATCTTGGGTCACTGCAACCTCCGCCTGCCAGGTTCAAGCAATTCTTCCGCCTCAGCCTCCCGAGTAGCTGGGATGACAGGTGCCGGCCCCACGGCACCTGACTCAATTTCGTGTTTTCAGTAGAGACGGGGTTTCACCACGTTGGCCGGGCTGGTCTCGAACTCCTGACCTCGGGAGCCACTGCGTTCAGTGTACAGTGCCACTTCTTAGAAATCACTCCTCACGGGAACACACACTTAGAGGTGACGTGTAGAGATTTTATTTACTTAGTTCGTTCGTTCGTTCGTTCGTTAGTTATTATTTGCGCGGGGAGGTGGGGGGACGGAGTTTGGCTCTTGCTGCCCAGGCTACAGTGCAATGGCCTAGGGGACTCAAGGAGTCAACCTATGGCAGAGAGGACACGTCCTTCTGAGCGTAAGGGCCGCAGCGAAAGTTGGCAGGGCCCGCGCTTTCAAAGGCTGAAATCCCGGCGGCTCAGGCCTGTCGTTTCCAGCACTTTGGGAGGCCCAGGAAGGCGCATCATTTGAGGTCAAGAGTTCGATACCAGCGTGGCCAACGTGGAGAAACCCCCTCTCTACTAAAAATAAGAATATGAGCCGGCCATCCTGGTGCGTGCCTGTAATCCCAGCTACCGAAGAAGAATCACTGGAGCCCGGGAAGCAGAGGTTCCAGTGAGCCGAGAGAGCGCCACTGCACCGCAGCCTGGGTGACAGAGCGAGAGAGACTCAGTCCAAAAAAAAAGAAAGAAAAGAAGAAGAAGAAGAAGAAGAAGAAGAAAAAGAACCGGCCCAAATACTGCATTGTCGCTGAACGTTCTCCCAAAAGGCCAGAAACCCCCTGACTCAGGTCAAGGAGGTGGTGTTTGGTTGTACTTGTCTCTCTCTCTCTCTCTCTCTCTCTCTCTCTCGCTCGCTCTCGCTCTCGCTCTCGCTCTCTCGCTCTCTCGCTCTCTCGCTCTCTCCCCCTCTCTCCTCTCTCCCCCCTAACTTTTATTTGTCGTTCAAGCATACATGTGCAAGATTGTGACATAGGTAAACTTGTGACGGGGGTGTTCAGTGTGCAGATGATTTCATCACCCGGGTAGTCAGTGCTGTGTCCGACAGTATTCGTGTTTTGTTTTTTTCCTGAAGCTGTCTCTCCTTCCACCCCTCCTCCCTCAAGCAGGCTTCCGCGTCCCTGGTCCCCCTCGTTCTGCCCATGCAAGAACTCTCATCTGTAAGTTCCCACTTCTAGATGAGAACACGCGGTATGTAGCCGATCGTTGCTTTCATCTTCGGTGGTGGCGGTGAAAGAGGCGTGACACTAAATCGACCCTTAGGACGCTCCCCTCCGTCCCCACCCCGCACCCCCTCCCCACACACACCCTCATTCCCGCACCCCCTCCTGAAACGCAAGGAAGGAAGAAAGAAATGAAAGTAGGCGGTGAGCCTGCAAGGCGGTGGAGGCGGGGGATCTCAGAGGGCGAGCAAGCGATGGCGGTCGGGGGATGTGTCCACTGAGGTATCAAAACTAGGGGACCCACTTTTCAGCCGCAACACACCCCCTAATCCTCAGCCGCAGCCAGCCTCTGGGTGGGGTTGCGCCTGTCAAAGCTTCCGAATGGAGAGAAACCCAAGGCTACGGAAGGCATCAGCTCCAACTCCAGGAAGGGAATAGGGCTTTGTGCATATGAATGGGGCTTTGAAAGGCGTTGCCGCGGCTTCCAAAGCGATGCGCTGTGCCTCGCCTCGCCCCGCCCCGCCCCGCCCAGAGCGAGACTCCGTCTGAAAATAAGTACACAAATAAATCATAAAATAATTTATCAATAAATAAGAAAGAAAGAAAGAAAGAAAGAAAGAAAGAAAGAAAAGAAAGAAAGGAAAGAAAGGAAAGAAAGAAAGAAAGAAAGAAAGAAAGAAAGAAAGAAAGAAAGACAGACAGACAGACAGACAGAAAGAAAGAAAGAAAGAAAGAAAGAAAGAAAGAAAGAAAGAAAGAATCAGTACAGCGACCGTGGTCGTGAATCATTCCCCGGAGTCCAGGCGCAGTGGCTCACGCCCGTCACGCCAGCACTTTGAGACGCCGGGCAGGAGGGTTGCAACGAAATGATGAGACCCCGTCTGTGGGAAAACATTTAAAAATGAAGGCCGGGTGCGGTGGCTCACGCCTGTCATCCCAGCTGTTCCGGAGGCCGGGGAGGGCGGATCACCTGAGGTCGGGAGTTCGAGACCAGCCCGATCGACATGGAGAAGCCCCGTCTCCACTAAAAATACAAAATCAGCCAGACGTGGCAGCGCACGCCCGCAATCCCGGCTACTCAGGAGGCCGATGCAGGAGAATCGCTTGAAACCGGGAGGCAGAGGTTGCGGCGAGCCAAGATCGCGCCACCGCACTGCAGTCTAGGCCACGAGAGCGAAACTCTGTCTCGGGCGGGGGGGGGGGGGGGGGGGAGGAAAAGAAAATTTAAAACGGTGTGGGCGCAGTGGCGCGTGCCTGCGGTCCCAGGTTCTGTACTCTGGAGGCTGAGGCGGAAGGATCGCTCGAGTCCAGGAGCGTCCACGCTGCAGGGAGTGAGTTACGATGGCACCACTGCCGGGGTGACGGAGCGAGATGCCGTCTCTAAATCAGTCCATGAGATCACTGGAAGGCGCTCTCTGTGTCTCACTTTCCAAGAGGGTCTCTTTAGGCCAAGCAGGCATGGTACCTCACGCCAGTCATCCCAGCACTTTGGGAGGCTGAGGCGGGAGGAAAGAAGGAAGGGAGGAAGGGAGGAAAGAAGAAAAGAAGAAAGGCAGGAAGGCAGGAAGGCAGGAAGGCAGGAAAGAAAGAGGGGAAGAGAGAGAGAGAGAGAAAGAAAGAAAGAAAGAAAGAAGAAAAGAAAAGAGAAGAAAAAAGAAGAAAAGAGAAGGGAAGAAAAGAAAAGCAAACGGGGAGGGGGCATATCTCCTTGACCGGTGACCGCCCAGGATACAGTGGGTCACGGCCGACCGAAGCCTCGACCTGTGGGGCAAGTGATCCTCTCCTCATCTCAGCCTCCCGAGTAGCTGCGACTACAGGCGGCCATCACCGCGCACAACTCATCTTATAATAACATCATGATTGTATCGAGACGGGGTCTCGCTCCGTCATCCAGGCTGGATCGCCACGGCACGATCTCAGCCCATCGCAACCTCGGCCTCCCCGGTTGGAACAACTCGCCCGCCCCAGTCTCCCGAGCGGTCGTGATTCCAAGCCCACGCCACCAGGCCCGGCTAATCGTTCTATTTTTCAGAGAGACGGGGTTTCGCCACGTCGGCCAGCCTGGTCTCCAACTCCCGGCCCCAAGCGATCCACCGGCCTCGGCCTCCCAAAGTGCCGGAATGACAGGCGTGAGCTAGCGTGCCCGGCCCAGATCATCTTTTTCATCCATTGTAGAGAAGGGGTTTCGTCAGCCAACGGGTGGAAGGTGGGGTGGGTTTCACTCAGCCTGCGTACTGTGAAAAGGTTAAGTGAGT
The DNA here is from genome assembly GCF_029289425.2 of Pan paniscus. Taxonomy (NCBI): domain Eukaryota; kingdom Metazoa; phylum Chordata; class Mammalia; order Primates; family Hominidae; genus Pan; species Pan paniscus. Next base: position 1,318,273 of record NC_073271.2, read on the forward strand.
GTGCTTTGTGAACTAGATATGGAAATGTGTGTGTGTGTGTGCGCGTGCGTGCATGCGTGCGTGCGCGCGCGCGTGTGAGAGAGAGAGAGAGAGAGAGAGAGAGAGAGAGAGAGAGACACCAATCCCACCACGAGGACCCGGAAATAGTGTTTGATCTGTGTCCCTGCCTAGTCACCTGTCTTGTGTGTAGACGACTGAGGATTCCACAAATGAAGGTCAGCAGTATCTATTGAGCTGTTTCTGCCTCTCACGCGTCTCATCTGTGTGCTGGAGAAAGGGAAGAGAAGAGGTTCCGATGGGAAGTTGTCTTCACGCCTGAGGCAGCTGAAGGCAGACCGAAGGGAAGGAGGGCATCCTACGTGACATTTCCATACCCACGCACCCTTTACAATGCTGGGGCCGCCAGTCCACCCCGTACGTCAGCCCACCCCCAAGAACAGCACGGTCCGGGGTGGTCCAGTCTCATCCCAACCGGCCCACCCGGGGCATCCGGTGGAAGTCTTCGCCTGAGGATCCGAGGGCAGCGTCAACGCGGTTCCCCTGGGGTCGCCCGGCAAAGGCCAGCCGGGGGAGGGTAGCGGGACGTGAGTGGGGGGGGGGGTCGCATCCACCTCAGAGCTCCCTGGAAGGTGGCAGGTAGCCGAGCCAGAGACGTCCGGCAGGATATAGATGTGGAAGGCGTGTCAGTCCTCTCCCTATACCTCTCCTGTGGAAAATGCCAGGGCGGCGGTGGGAGCCTCGGCTGGGGGAGAAGCGGGGACAAGGGGGAGAGGGAAGGAGGCCCTCGGGAGGTTTCGGCACCGAAAACCCACTCAGCCAAGCTCCCTCCGTGTTTCCGCGTCCAAGGTACACCCCGGGAGACGGCAAGAGAAACGTTCACACCGTGCTTTCCGTCTTCGTGTTTATCTCTTTCATCTTTTCCATTTTACGAGAGATGCTCATTTCAACAAGCAGACGGCGGATGTGACGGGAGAAGTGTCAAGGCCAGGAGTTTGAGACCAGCGTGAGCAACAGAGCAACACAAGTAGGAGAGCCCAGCTGAAAGAAATGAAAGAGGAGGAGGAGGAGGAGGAGGAGGAGGAGGAGGAGGAGGAGGAGGAGGACGACGACGACGACAAGGGGGGTTGGGGGGGGAAGGAGAAGGAAAGAAAAGAAAAGAAAAAAAGAAAAAGAAAAACAACCACCACCAAGAAAGTTAAGATCCTCCAACGGTCGGAAGTTGAAGACCAGCCTAACCAAGATGGAGAAACCCCATCTGTACTAGGAATAGAAAAATTAGCCAGGCACGATGGCTCATCGCTGTCATCGCAGCTACTCGGGAAGGCTGAGGCAGGAGAATCACTTGAACCTGGGAGGCGGAGGGTGCGGTGAGCCGAGATCCGCCATCGTACTCCACCGTGGGCGACAAGAGTGAAACTCCGTCTAAAGAGAAAAAAAAAAGAAAGAACGAAAAGGCGGATCGGTGAGATGCGTGTGAACATTTTATCTGTTCGCAGTCCCCGTATTAAAAACGGAAAGAACCGACCCATGACAAACATGACCAGAGCGTACCGTGCCCACGCGTGTCATCACAGCACTCCGGGAGGCCGATGCGGGAGGATCTCTGGAGCCTAAAAGTTGGAGATCACCCCGACACGTGAGATGACGCCTACAATCATCATAATCATAGAAGTTTAAAAAGAGATCACGTGTGCCCAGAGCATGGACAACAAAGCGAGAGCACATCCGTACTAAAAAGAAGACGATTGATAGGCAGGCAGGCAGGCAGGCAGGCAGGCAGGCAGGCAAACGTAGAAGGAGCCAGGCGCAGCGTCTCACGCCTGTAATAGCAGCAGTGTGGGCGGCCGAGGCAGGCAGGCGGATTGCTTGAGGACAGGAGTTCGAGACCAGCATGGGCAACATGATAGAATCCCGAAACCCATCTCACTCACATACATACATACATACATACATACGTACATACATACATACCCACGCATACATACCTACGTACGGAAAACATGAGAAGCAACATAGAAGTCAGCCGGTGTGGTGGTGCGTGCCTGTAGTCTCAGGTAATGGGGATGGGAGGGATCAGAGGCAGGACGACCGTTTGGTCGGTCCAAAGCATTGAGGTTGGGGTGATCCTGGGCGGCAGAGACAGAGGAAGACCCTGCCAGTAAGGGAGGGAGGGAGGGAGGGAGGGAGGGAGGGAGGGAGGGAGGGAGGGAGGGAGGGAGGGAAGGAAGGAAGGAAGGAAGGAAGGAAGGAAATAAACAAGCAAGCAGGCAAGCAAACGATGAACATGACAGTGACACAGAATAACCCATGAGAATAAACAAGCAAATAACAGGGTATGAATGAAGCTAAAAGGCAATTAAGATCGCAATCAATTGTTTTCTCTGCACCCCACCCCACTCCACCCCACCGCAGCCCAGTAAGCTGGAGTGGAAGTGCGCGATCACAGCCCACGTTAGCCTCTCCCTGCCGGGCTTAAGAGATCCCTGTAGTCCCAGCTACGTGGGAGGCTGAGGTCACCAGAGCCCAGAGTCAGAAGACCAGGCGGGCCGGCCCCAAAAGAAAAGA
>NC_073271.2:2328871-2336371 GCF_029289425.2 Pan paniscus
AAGCCCAGCAAGGCCCGCCTGTCTAGATTTCTCTCGGCCTCTCTAAGCACCGAAGCACGCGCTTCTCACTTTCGTGGAAGGGGCAGGGCCCTACCCGGCACGGGGGTGTCTGACAGACTGACAGAGAAAGAGACAGACATAGAAAGACAGAGATGGACAGAGAGAGACAGTGAGAAACAGACAGAAAGAGAGAGAGACGGAGAGAAACAGACAGGGAGAGGGGGAGAGAGAGAGAGAGAAACGGACAGGGAGGGAGAGACAGAGAGAGACAGACAGACAGGCAGAGAAAGAGAGAGTAAGACAGAAGATAGGCACAGAGAGAGAGAGAGAGAGAGAGAGAGAGAGAGAGAGAGAGAGAGACCGACAGAGAGACACAGAAAAAGAAAGAGAGAGGCAGGCAGACAGACAGAGAAAGACATAGACAGACAGAGAGAGACAGAAACAGACAGAAAGAGAGAGAGAGAAACAGACAGGGAGGGAGAGAGAGAGAGACAGACGGGGAGAGAAAGAGAGTAAGACAGAAGACAGACACAGTGAGACAGGCAGAGAGGGAGAGAGAGAGACAAAGACAGAAACAGAGACAGACAGAAAGAAAGAGACAGACAGACAGACAGACAGGCAGGCAGACCGACAGAGAAAGAGACACAGAGAGAAAGACAGAGACGAACAGAGAGAAACAGACAGAGAGACGGTCCTAGCCCAGTAGCGATACAGTGCCTTTTCTTTCATTTTCTCTTTCTTTTCTTTTCTTTTCTTGTTTTCTGTCTTGTATATCTGTATGTACGTATGTATGTATGTATGTATGTATGTACGTACGTACGTAGGTATGTATTTATGTATTTATCTGGAGACCGGGTCTCACTCTGTCGCCCAGGCCGTAGTGCAGTGGTGCGATCTTGGGTCACTGCAACCTCCGCCTGCCAGGTTCAAGCAATTCTTCCGCCTCAGCCTCCCGAGTAGCTGGGATGACAGGTGCCGGCCCCACGGCACCTGACTCAATTTCGTGTTTTCAGTAGAGACGGGGTTTCACCACGTTGGCCGGGCTGGTCTCGAACTCCTGACCTCGGGAGCCACTGCGTTCAGTGTACAGTGCCACTTCTTAGAAATCACTCCTCACGGGAACACACACTTAGAGGTGACGTGTAGAGATTTTATTTACTTAGTTCGTTCGTTCGTTCGTTAGTTAGTTATTATTTGCGCGGGGAGGTGGGGGGACGGAGTTTGGCTCTTGCTGCCCAGGCTACAGTGCAATGGCCTAGGGGACTCAAGGAGTCAACCTATGGCAGAGAGGACACGTCCTTCTGAGCGTAAGGGCCGCAGCGAAAGTTGGCAGGGCCCGCGCTTTCAAAGGCTGAAATCCCGGCGGCTCAGGCCTGTCGTTTCCAGCACTTTGGGAGGCCCAGGAAGGCGCATCATTTGAGGTCAAGAGTTCGATACCAGCGTGGCCAACGTGGAGAAACCCCCTCTCTACTAAAAATAAGAATATGAGCCGGCCATCCTGGTGCGCGCCTGTAATCCCAGCTACCGAAGAAGAATCACTGGAGCCCGGGAAGCAGAGGTTCCAGTGAGCCGAGAGAGCGCCACTGCACCGCAGCCTGGGTGACAGAGCGAGAGAGACTCAGTCCAAAAAAAAGAAAGAAAAGAAGAAGAAGAAGAAGAAAAAGAACCGGCCCAAATACTGCATTGTCGCTGAACGTTCTCCCAAAAGGCCAGAAACCCCCTGACTCAGGTCAAGGAGGTGGTGTTTGGTTGTACTTGTCTCTCTCTCTCTCTCTCTCTCTCTCTCTCTCTCTCTCTCGCTCGCTCGCTCTCTCTCTCGCTCGCTCTCGCTCTCGCTCTCTCGCTCTCTCGCTCTCTCGCTCTCTCCCCCTCTCTCCTCTCTCCCCCCTAACTTTTATTTGTCGTTCAAGCATACATGTGCAAGATTGTGACATAGGTAAACTTGTGACGGGGGTGTTCAGTGTGCAGATGATTTCATCACCCGGGTAGTCAGTGCTGTGTCCGACAGTATTCGTGTTTTGTTTTTTTCCTGAAGCTGTCTCTCCTTCCACCCCTCCTCCCTCAAGCAGGCTTCCGCGTCCCTGGTCCCCCTCGTTCTGCCCATGCAAGAACTCTCATCTGTAAGTTCCCACTTCTAGATGAGAACACGCGGTATGTAGCCGATCGTTGCTTTCATCTTCGGTGGTGGCGGTGAAAGAGGCGTGACACTAAATCGACCCTTAGGACGCTCCCCTCCGTCCCCACCCCGCACCCCCTCCCCACACACACCCTCATTCCCGCACCCCCTCCTGAAACGCAAGGAAGGAAGAAAGAAATGAAAGTAGGCGGTGAGCCTGCAAGGCGGTGGAGGCGGGGGATCTCAGAGGGCGAGCAAGCGATGGCGGTCGGGGGATGTGTCCACTGAGGTATCAAAACTAGGGGACCCACTTTTCAGCCGCAACACACCCCCTAATCCTCAGCCGCAGCCAGCCTCTGGGTGGGGTTGCGCCTGTCAAAGCTTCCGAATGGAGAGAAACCCAAGGCTACGGAAGGCATCAGCTCCAACTCCAGGAAGGGAATAGGGCTTTGTGCATATGAATGGGGCTTTGAAAGGCGTTGCCGCGGCTTCCAAAGCGATGCGCTGTGCCTCGCCTCGCCCCGCCCCGCCCCGCCCAGAGCGAGACTCCGTCTGAAAATAAGTACACAAATAAATCATAAAATAATTTATCAATAAATAAGAAAGAAAGAAAGAAAGAAAGAAAGAAAGAAAGAAAGAAAGAAAGAAAGGAAAGAAAGGAAAGAAAGAAAGAAAGAAAGAAAGAAAGAGACAGACAGACAGACAGACAGACAGAAAGAAAGAAAGAAAGAAAGAAAGAAAGAAAGAAAGAAAGAATCAGTACAGCGACCGTGGTCGTGAATCATTCCCCGGAGTCCAGGCGCAGTGGCTCACGCCCGTCACGCCAGCACTTTGAGACGCCGGGCAGGAGGGTTGCAACGAAATGATGAGACCCCGTCTGTGGGAAAACATTTAAAAATGAAGGCCGGGTGCGGTGGCTCACGCCTGTCATCCCAGCAGTTCCGGAGGCCGGGGAGGGCGGATCACCTGAGGTCGGGAGTTCGAGACCAGCCCGATCGACATGGAGAAGCCCCGTCTCCACTAAAAATACAAAATCAGCCAGACGTGGCAGCGCACGCCCGCAATCCCGGCTACTCAGGAGGCCGATGCAGGAGAATCGCTTGAAACCGGGAGGCAGAGGTTGCGGCGAGCCAAGATCGCGCCACCGCACTGCAGTCTAGGCCACGAGAGCGAAACTCTGTCTCGGGCGGGGGGGGGGGGGGGGGGGAGGAAAAGAAAATTTAAAACGGTGTGGGCGCAGTGGCGCGTGCCTGCGGTCCCAGGTTCTGTACTCTGGAGGCTGAGGCGGAAGGATCGCTCGAGTCCAGGAGCGTCCACGCTGCAGGGAGTGAGTTACGATGGCACCACTGCCGGGGTGACGGAGCGAGATGCCGTCTCTAAATCAGTCCATGAGATCACTGGAAGGCGCTCTCTGTGTCTCACTTTCCAAGAGGGTCTCTTTAGGCCAAGCAGGCATGGTACCTCACGCCAGTCATCCCAGCACTTTGGGAGGCTGAGGCGGGAGGAAAGAAGGAAGGGAGGAAGGGAGGAAAGAAGAAAAGAAGAAAGGCAGGAAGGCAGGAAGGCAGGAAGGCAGGAAAGAAAGAGGGGAAGAGAGAGAGAGAGAAAGAAAGAAAGAAAGAAAGAAGAAAAGAAAAGAGAAGAAAAAAGAAGAAAAGAGAAGGGAAGAAAAGAAAAGCAAACGGGGAGGGGGCATATCTCCTTGACCGGTGACCGCCCAGGATACAGTGGGTCACGGCCGACCGAAGCCTCGACCTGTGGGGCCTCAAGTGATCCTCTCCTCATCTCAGCCTCCCGAGTAGCTGCGACTACAGGCGGCCATCACCGCGCACAACTCATCTTATAATAACATCATGATTGTATCGAGACGGGGTCTCGCTCCGTCATCCAGGCTGGATCGCCACGGCACGATCTCAGCCCATCGCAACCTCGGCCTCCCCGGTTGGAACAACTCGCCCGCCCCAGTCTCCCGAGCGGTCGTGATTCCAAGCCCACGCCACCAGGCCCGGCTAATCGTTCTATTTTTCAGAGAGACGGGGTTTCGCCACGTCGGCCAGCCTGGTCTCCAACTCCCGGCCCCAAGCGATCCACCGGCCTCGGCCTCCCAAAGTGCCGGAATGACAGGCGTGAGCTAGCGTGCCCGGCCCAGATCATCTTTTTCATCCATTGTAGAGAAGGGGTTTCGTCAGCCAACGGGTGGAAGGTGGGGTGGGTTTCACTCAGCCTGCGTACTGTGAAAAGGTTAAGTGAGTGTGCTTTGTGAACTAGATATGGAAATGTGTGTGTGTGTGTGCGTGCGTGCATGCGTGCGTGCGCGCGCGCGCGTGAGAGAGAGAGAGAGAGAGAGAGAGAGAGAGAGAGGAGAGACACCAATCCCACCACGAGGACCCGGAAATAGTGTTTGATCTGTGTCCCTGCCTAGTCACCTGTCTTGTGTGTAGACGACTGAGGATTCCACAAATGAAGGTCAGCAGTATCTATTGAGCTGTTTCTGCCTCTCACGCGTCTCATCTGTGTGCTGGAGAAAGGGAAGAGAAGAGGTTCCGATGGGAAGTTGTCTTCACGCCTGAGGCAGCTGAAGGCAGACCGAAGGGAAGGAGGGCATCCTACGTGACATTTCCATACCCACGCACCCTTTACAATGCTGGGGCCGCCAGTCCACCCCGTACGTCAGCCCACCCCCAAGAACAGCACGGTCCGGGGTGGTCCAGTCTCATCCCAACCGGCCCACCCGGGGCATCCGGTGGAAGTCTTCGCCTGAGGATCCGAGGGCAGCGTCAACGCGGTTCCCCTGGGGTCGCCCGGCAAAGGCCAGCCGGGGGAGGGTAGCGGGACGTGAGTGGGGGGGGGGGGGTCGCATCCACCTCAGAGCTCCCTGGAAGGTGGCAGGTAGCCGAGCCAGAGACGTCCGGCAGGATATAGATGTGGAAGGCGTGTCAGTCCTCTCCCTATACCTCTCCTGTGGAAAATGCCAGGGCGGCGGTGGGAGCCTCGGCTGGGGGAGAAGCGGGGACAAGGGGGAGAGGGAAGGAGGCCCTCGGGAGGTTTCGGCACCGAAAACCCACTCAGCCAAGCTCCCTCCGTGTTTCCGCGTCCAAGGTACACCCCGGGAGACGGCAAGAGAAACGTTCACACCGTGCTTTCCGTCTTCGTGTTTATCTCTTTCATCTTTTCCATTTTACGAGAGATGCTCATTTCAACAAGCAGACGGCGGATGTGACGGGAGAAGTGTCAAGGCCAGGAGTTTGAGACCAGCGTGAGCAACAGAGCAACACAAGTAGGAGAGCCCAGCTGAAAGAAATGAAAGAGGAGGAGGAGGAGGAGGAGGAGGAGGAGGAGGAGGAGGAGGAGGAGGAGGAGGAGGAGGACGACGACGACGACAAGGGGGGTTGGGGGGGGAAGGAGAAGGAAAGAAAAGAAAAGAAAAAAAGAAAAAGAAAAACAACCACCACCAAGAAAGTTAAGATCCTCCAACGGTCGGAAGTTGAAGACCAGCCTAACCAAGATGGAGAAACCCCATCTGTACTAGGAATAGAAAAATTAGCCAGGCACGATGGCTCATCGCTGTCATCGCAGCTACTCGGGAAGGCTGAGGCAGGAGAATCACTTGAACCTGGGAGGCGGAGGGTGCGGTGAGCCGAGATCCGCCATCGTACTCCACCGTGGGCGACAAGAGTGAAACTCCGTCTAAAGAGAAAAAAAAAAGAAAGAACGAAAAGGCGGATCGGTGAGATGCGTGTGAACATTTTATCTGTTCGCAGTCCCCGTATTAAAAACGGAAAGAACCGACCCATGACAAACATGACCAGAGCGTACCGTGCCCACGCGTGTCATCACAGCACTCCGGGAGGCCGATGCGGGAGGATCTCTGGAGCCTAAAAGTTGGAGATCACCCCGACACGTGAGATGACGCCTACAATCATCATAATCATAGAAGTTTAAAAAGAGATCACGTGTGCCCAGAGCATGGACAACAAAGCGAGAGCACATCCGTACTAAAAAGAAGACGATTGATAGGCAGGCAGGCAGGCAGGCAGGCAGGCAGGCAGGCAAACGTAGAAGGAGCCAGGCGCAGCGTCTCACGCCTGTAATAGCAGCAGTGTGGGCGGCCGAGGCAGGCAGGCGGATTGCTTGAGGACAGGAGTTCGAGACCAGCATGGGCAACATGATAGAATCCCGAAACCCATCTCACTCACATACATACATACATACATACATACATACGTACATACATACATACCCACGCATACATACCTACGTACGGAAAACATGAGAAGCAACATAGAAGTCAGCCGGTGTGGTGGTGCGTGCCTGTAGTCTCAGGTAATGGGGATGGGAGGGATCAGAGGCAGGACGACCGTTTGGTCGGTCCAAAGCATTGAGGTTGGGGTGATCCTGGGCGGCAGAGACAGAGGAAGACCCTGCCAGTAAGGGAGGGAGGGAGGGAGGGAGGGAGGGAGGGAGGGAGGGAGGGAGGGAGGGAGGGAGGGAGGGAGGGAGGGAGGGAAGGAAGGAAGGAAGGAAGGAAGGAAGGAAGGAAATAAACAAGCAAGCAGGCAAGCAAACGATGAACATGACAGTGACACAGAATAACCCATGAGAATAAACAAGCAAATAACAGGGTATGAATGAAGCTAAAAGGCAATTAAGATCGCAATCAATTGTTTTCTCTGCACCCCACCCCACTCCACCCCACCGCAGCCCAGTAAGCTGGAGTGGAAGTGCGCGATCACAGCCCACGTTAGCCTCTCCCTCCCGGGCTTAAGAGATCCCTGTAGTCCCAGCTACGTGGGAGGCTGAGGTCACCAGAGCCCAGAGTCAGAAGACCAGGCGGGCCGGCCCCAAAAGAAAAGAAAATAAATACACGAAAATTATGAATAAATAATAAATGAATGAAGGAAGGAAGGAAGGAAGGGAGGAAGGATATACATACACGTGTAGGTAAATGAAATGGGGTTTTAATACATACTCATCCATTAAAAGTCACATAATATAAACGTATTCATTATGGAAATATCATTTACAGAGTTTTATCACTACGTGTGTGTGTGTGTGTGTGTGTGTGTGTGTGTGTGTGTGTGTGTGTGTGTGTGTATAAATGTACGTTCATACACGGCAGCGTTCAGAAAATAAGATTGAAAAAAGGAAGGAATCGGCCAGGCGTGGTGGCTCACGCCTGTACTCCCAGCAGTCTTTGGGAGGCCGAGGCGGGAGGATCACTAGGTCGGGAGTTCGAGACCGGCCCGGCCAACATGGTGAAATTCCGTCTGTACTGGAAGTAGAAAACCTGCCGTTTGCTTGATCCGTGGAGGCAGAGGCAGCGGTAGCAGTGAGCCGAGAAGGCACCAAGGAAGGAGAAGGAGAAGGAGAGGGAGAGGGAGAGG